>NC_084804.1:30050460-30094911 GCF_963583255.1 Pyrus communis
AACCAAATGAAAGCTACACCACACACTTAATTAAACTAAGATTATTTGCTACCACACAAAACCCATTAATTGCACCTAATTTTTTTCACTCAACCATACCTAACATTGATTCTACCTAACATTGATTCTCAACATTGAGTTGTAAATAATGCATAGAAATAGAGAAACTTAATGAATGAATAATTAAAAATCTACCACAAGGATGAACTGCAGTAGAGGAGACTTCACGAAGTCCAGTCTCAAGCTTTTCGACAAGTTTTCCATCCTTCACTAGATTATAAACACTAATAATCTTTTTTGTTGAAATGAAGAAGAAAGACCGCGTAGGATGGAAAACTGAAGTAACTGCAACCCCATGCAACTTGAATGGAAGTGTCTGGTTGAACTTCTTAGAGAGCTTGTGTATAAATATAGCTCTTGATTCACGTAAAGACAAAGTCAAGAAAATCCAAGGAGACGATAACTAATTTGGTATATCTTCATCTCTTTTTGTATAAGAATAAATTATTAACTTAATTGCAAATGATAATATAAGGAGATAGCATCATGCAAAAAAGATATCTGCTGGCATCACTGTTGAAAGGTAGTCTCCTTTACGATGCCACTCTACTGAAGCCACGGTCTACAGGACCAAACAAGAAAACAGTTAAGAATCTTCGTAGAAGACCATCCTTCCAATCTTGACTTGCAGTTAAGACACTCATATACTCGAACCACCACAAATAAATTGATGAAGGAAAAGGCCAATGTACGTTGGAATGCCTTAATCTGATTCCCTCAAGTTTATCATCATGAAGCCAGCTTACACTGGATGCTGTTGTGCCCGTATAAGCAATATGTTTTGCAAATGTTAGATGCCATTCATTTGATATATGATATTCAAAGCACTAACAATCTCACACTGACCAGAGTCGTCAGGCATAGGCATCCCAACAGAGAGAAGTGCTTTAGTTCTTTTCTGTACTTCTTCAGTCCCACAACCAGTGTTCAAAAGAAGTATGTCATGTCCCCTAAAAGATTGCGATAGTCATTTTACACATTCAAATAACAAGATCCCCAGTGAAATAAATGTAAAGCAAAAATGAAACCAAAATATATTGAATGCATCGTTACACCGAGACAGCCACTATAGAATGCTCAGGATAAGGATTCCAAGCCACATATTTGACGGCTTCACCAATATCGCAGATTTTGACACATCAACCAATTTCAACCACCCAAATACGCAAAGTTCCATCCAATGAACCTGTAAGAACCACAACAGATGATGAGATTTATTTCCAATTTCAATTACCTAACTGAAAGTAACAGACAATTAAGCATGACATTGATACCTTATGCAATCCACTGCCCTGAAGCTTCTACAGAAACTGATGTAACTACATCCTTGTGGCCTCTATACTCAAGATAACATGCTACAGGGTAAGGTTTAAGTTCAGTTCGGCTCGGTAGCTTGAGCTTGAGAGATTCAGGGTCTATTTTAAGCTGAAACATATAAATGATTCATTGTGAATAAATTTGATCATTGCCCTCATATGACTAGAAGACCAGAATTCTCATATGCAGCGATGCTTCTTATATTTGCAAACCTAACCAGTATGATAATGGAGTGTGTGTTAGAAGCTGAACAATCATGGAGAGTAACAAATTAACATTAGTTCAAATTTCAATTCACATTCTATATTACCTTTTAGGTATAAATTTAGGACGGTCTTCTTCATACATTAACTGGTAAGAGTTGATCTCTTCTTGTGTTGGGATGTATTCCAGAGATGGATTAAAGGACTCCTCATGGCCTAAAAGAAAATTTAAATTTTAAGATTTCCATCGAGTCTCAGGATATTTCACGCAAGCAAAAAATGTTGAGAATTAAGCTGCATACTAGCTTAATATTGAGCTGCAGATGACAATCCTGCAAAAAGGAGTTGAAGAGAATGCAAAGATTGAAGAGATGAAGAACTTACTATTTTTAGAAGTAGCCATTAGATTTAAATTACAACGGCTAGATTAGTTTCTAATTTAGGAAACGTGCACAACTGTTATGCCTATCTATTTAGGATTGTACTATGTCATTTGATCCTTTCCTAAGTGGAAGGATCATAGCCTCTGATGGCCCCAATGGCTGGAGATGTGTCCTTGATCCCTGAAAAATAGGATTTGGCATTTGACTGTGCTGATGATATATTCTTTATGTATTCTTCTTTGATTATAATTTAAGAAAATACAAGAACATTCTCCATTCTCTACACTTAACCTTTCTCAAAATTTTGTGCTGCAAAGTTTTCACCTTTTACTTGTTAATCAACCTAAAAGCTACGTCTGATACCTTTTGAACATGGTATCAGAGCTCTAGGTCTGATTCCAAAAAGGGGTGTCAACTGTGAGGAGGTTCTTCCTGAGTAAAATTCCCAAAAGGGATAAAGGTGGCTTCTTTGTTGGTTGGTTCACTAATACTCACTAAGAAATGATGGGATCAAGTTCTTCCAGTGGAGATTTTAGAACTCCATAGTTCGATGATTCAAATTACAATTTTTGGGCTATCAAAATGGAGACTATCCTCATAGCACATGATCTATGGGATGTGGTAGAACTCGGAGTACAGCCGCAGCTGATTCCCGAGGAGGAAGAAGGCTCTAGAGATGAAGAATATGAGGCTGAGCAAGTTCCTATGGAAGCACCCACCATCTCCAGAGAAGACAGAATCAAAAACGCCAAGGCGTTGAGTCTCATTCAGGGAGCAATAACAGATGAGCTCTTCCCTCGCATCATAAATGTGAAGACTATGAAATGGGCTTAGGACATTCTAAGAAAAGAGTTCAGATGAGATAAAAAGGTAAGAGCTGTAAAACTTCAAGCAGTTAAGGCTGATTTTGAGTATTCGAGAATGGCAGAAGGTGAAACCCTAGATGATTATTTGGCTAGGTTTTTTATCGTGAATAATCTAAAGTCACTTGGTGAAAATTTGCCTGAGAAAAGGATTGTGCAAAACCTATTGATAAGTCTAAGCAGGAGGTATAAGTCCATTGTGTCCATTATAGAGGAAACTCTAGATCTGAATGCCATTAGAGTTGAAGAAGTCATTGCATTTGTCAAAGTCTATGATAAAAGAGAAGATTTGCATGATGAAAGGGATAAGGTGACAGGAACTGAGAGAGCCTTTAGTAGTCTCAGAGTTGGAAACAATCAAGTCACTGGAACTTACAAAGGTTCACAAAATAAGCAAAACCAGAAATGTCAGGGGCAATACAAGATGGGAAAGAATTGGTCTCAAAGGTGGAAACTGCAACAATACCAATGGTTCAAGCTGGAACAACAACCTTGGAGGAAACTGGAATAATAAATTTAATTCACAGAACAAGCAAGGGATTAGTAGTCAAAGTGGTGTAAAACCACAGTGCCAAGTTTGTGAGAAATACCATTTTGGTGTGTGCAAATACAAAGGAAAAGCCAAGTGCTTTGGTCATATTGCAAAGGACTATGATAGTCACACGCAAGTAGCCAACTATACTAAGAAAGAAGAAGTAACCACAGAAACCATGTTCTATGCTTGTCACTCAATGATTAATTGCACAAGATAAAACTGTATGGTTTGTGGACAGTCCTAGCAACAATCATATGACCTCTCAAGAGTCTGTGTTGATAAACATTGACAAATCTATGACATGTAAGGTTAAAATGGGCACTGGAGACCTTGTACAAGCTATTGGGAAAGACACTTTAGTTGTTGAAACTCAGCGTGGGAAAAGTTATATAAAATAAGTGTTGATGGTTCCAAGTTTGGATGAAAACTTACTGAATGTAGGTCAGATGATGGAGCATGGATACTATGTTCTATTTGGAGGGAATATGGCAATAATTTTTTATGACAGCAGCCTAAATAATGTTGTAGCAAGAGTGACAATGGCTGGAAATAGATGTTTTCCTCTCTCACTAGAATCTATAACCCCTGCAGCAAGAAAAACATATGTGACTGAAGATTCATGGATTTGGCATAGGAGGTTGGGTCATTTGGGCTTTGGAAGTATGAAGAAGATGCAGCAAAAGGAAATAGTACTTGGATTAATTGATCTAGCAGAAATGAAGGGTGTGTATCAGGTAAACATCATAGATAACCATTTGACACAGAAAAGGTGAGGAGAGCGAGCTATCTACTTGAGTTGGTACACACTGATGTGTGTGGACCAATGCAAAATGAGTCCATTGGTGGAAATAGGTACTTCATCACATTCATTGATGATTTCTCAAGAATATATTGGGTATACTTTGTCAGAAATAAATTTGATACCTTTAATGTGTTTAAGAAGTTCAAAGCCTTTGTTGAATTGCAAAGTGGTTTTAGTTTTAAAAAATAAATAAATAAATACACCTCTCATCAATTTCTGGACTACTGTGTAAGCATGGGAATGGAGAGGCAACTAACTATTGCTTACTCTTCTTAGCAAAATAGAGTTGTTGAGAGAAGAAATAGAACGATTGGTGAAATGGCAAGTTCCATGATGGCTGAGAAAGGAATTCTAGTGATTTTTTGGGTAGAAGCTGTGAGCACAGTTGTGTATTTGCAAGATAGATATTTTACAGCATCTGCGTTGGATAAAACACTTTTTGAAGCCTTCACAGGTAGGAAGCCTGGAATTAAACATCTAAAAGTAGTTGGTTGTATTTGCTATATTCATGTTCCATCACCACTGGGACATAAATTTGATGAGATAACCAAAAAAGAAGTATTCATGGGATATGAAAGTTGTGAAAAGGGTTATAGAGTGTATAATCTGTAAACTAAGAAGATTGTACTCTCAAGGAGTGTGATTTTCAATGAAAACCAGTCATGGAATTGGGAAAGTAACCAAGTGCAGTCTCTCTCAATACCTTTCAATCTTGAAGAGAATGATGTAGAAAATGAAACTAAAGAAGAATCAACGGATGCATCTTAGTTCAACAATGCTGGAAGTTCTCACTTAAACATAAGTATTGATGCGTTAGTTAACAACAATGGTGGAAGTCATAGTCAAGGCTCCATACCTAGCTCCACTCCAATGAACTTAAGAACTTTGGAAGATATATATACAAGATGTCACATGTGCATTATAGAACCAGAGAACTATCAAGAAGCAGCAAGTGATATAGCTTGGCAAGAGGCTATGAATGAAGAGTTGGAAATGATTGAAAAGAATAACACTTGGGAGCTTGTTGATAGGCTTGCAGACAAACCTGTTATAGGTGTAAAATAGGTGTTTAAGACTAAGCTCAACTTGGATAGGACAGTTCAAAAACACAAGGCCAGGTTTTTAGCTAAAAGGTATGCACATAAACCTAGGATAGACTACAATAAAACCTTTGCACCAGTGGCAAGGTTGGACACAATTCGAACTCTCATTGCCTTTGCAGCACAAAAGGGTTGGAAACTATTTCAATTGGATGACAAATCGACTTTTTTAAATGGTGTGCTTGATGAAGAAGTGTATGTTGAGTTGCCTGAAGGATTTGAAGTGAAAGATGCAGGTCACAAGGTTTACAAGTTAAGGAAGGCTCTATATGGACTTAAACAGGCACCTAGAGCCTGGTATAGTAAGATTGTAAATTCAAAAGAAGCACAAGTGAAGCCACATTGTATACAAGGTCTAATAATGAAGGAGGGTTGATAATTGTCTCAATATATGTTGGTGACATTGTCTACATTGGAAGTAGTGAATAGATGCTTAGTAAGTTCAAAAGAGAAATGATGCAGAGATATGAAATGTCAAATCTTGGACTTCTACATCATTTCTTAGGCTTGAGGATACTACAAACTGATCAAGGGGTGTTCATGCACCAAAGTAAATATGCCAAGTCTCTACTTGTGAAATTTGGACTTGAAGACTGCAAAGCAGTATCTATTCCTCTGCACACTGGTGAAAAACTTAAGAAAGTAGATGGGAGTGAATTGGCTGATGAGAGACTTTACAGGAAAATTGTGGGGAAGCTTATTGTATTTAACAACAACTAGACTTGATCTGAAGTATGTGCAAGTTTGTTATCCAGGTTTATGAACAGTTGTACAAAGAAGCATTTGGGAGCTGTAAGAAGGGTACTAAGATATGTGCAAAGGACTCTCAATTATGGCATTGGATATGTGAAAGACAACTATGCAATTCTTATTGGATTTTGTGATGCAGATTGGGCAGGTAGTGAAGATGAGAATAGAAGCACCTCTGGGTATGCTTTCAGTTTTGGCAGTGGGGTATTTTCCTAGGCTTCTGTGAAACAAAACACAATGCACTATCAACTGCTGAAGCTGAGTATCTCTCAGCATCTGAGGTAACAGCACAATCCATTTGGTTGAGATTTGTCCTTGATGACTTTGGAGAAATGCAAACTGAGGCAACCCCCTTATTCTGTGATAATATGTCAGCCATCTCCATGGTAAAAAATCTACTCTTCCATAAGAAGACTAGACACATAAACAAAAAGTATCACTTCATAAAAGAAGCTCTACAATCAGTTGAGATTGACACTGGGAGTAAATTCAATAAGCAGCTTAGGAAAGGCTGTTGAGAATTAAGCTGCATACTAGCTTAATATCGAGTTGCAGACGACAATCCTGCATAAAGAAGTTGAAGCGAATGCAGAGATTGAAGAGATGAAGAACTTACTATTTTTAGAAGTAGCAGTTAGATTTAAATTACAACGGCTAGATTAGTTTCTAATTTAGGAAACCTGCACATCTGTTATTCCTATCTATTTTGGATTGTACTATGTCATTTGATCTTCTCCCAAGTGGAAGGATCGCAGTCTCCGATGGCCTCAATGGCTAGAGATGTGTCCTTGATCCCTGAAAAATAAGATCTGGCATTTGACTGTGTTGATGATATGTTCTCTGTGTATTCTTCTTCGATTCCAATTTAAGAAAATACAAGAACATTCTCCATTCTCTGCACTTAACCTTTCTCAAAATTATGTGCTGCAAAGTTTTCTCCTTTTACCTGTTAATCAACCTAAAAGCTATGTCTAATACCATTTGAACAAAAAGGAATTGCTCTCTATTTGATTTTTTACAATCCTGAGAATGTGGATGAAAACAAGTACCTAGCAACTTCGGCTTTGATGTAGGAATGTAAGTTAGATGGTTATTCTTTTCCGTTGAATTAGAGTCGTCTTCCCACAATGGGCATCTTAAATTGGAAAAGATGACAATAATAATTTGTGCGACCCAAACACTAGAAGGAAAAAAAACAGAAAAACTGAAGTCTGCTGCAGTTGTCTATTTTTCACAAGCTACACTGAAAATAAAATAAAACTAAGGGAAATGAAAAAGAAAGAAAGCACATAATAGGAGAAATACATTTAACATGCCTTACCAATTTACTTTCAGATTTTGAAGGAATGAATCGCCTCTTGGGTTCAGGTGCATTTGACAGTGGATGCTTGGAGTCAGCCTATTTAAACCAATCAACATATGGCTGCACTTGAAACATGGGGAATTTTACTTCAACTTTAATAAGGAATTTGATAGGATTTTTACTACCTACAAAAGTAGGGGATAAAAACACTTAAAAATACTTGTAGGAGAACAAGGTTGTCGTAGTATAGTGGCTCAAGTAAGGTCGTTTTCCATAGGGATTGAATGAATAATTTGTGTTTAAAACCAACTCTTAATTAATTATTTAAAACAAAGTTTGGAAAATGTTGATTTTAGAATTTAATATAATAAAAACGAATTTTAAAATAAAACAATTAAATCGATTAACTAGAGAACAATTTAAAGAAAATCAATTTGTAAAAGCCTAAGGTACCGTTACCATAACAACCCTATGCAATTTTACCAATTAGTTATGAATTTCTACATACATGCTTTGAAGGTTAGGTTTTCCTAATACATATTTTCATCATGATGTTCAAGCGAAAATGTATATCTAACATTCAATCTGTCTGTGATGTTCAGATTAAATATAAACATGCAAAACTCATTAAGCTTTGTGAAAACCCTTTGAAAAATCATGCAACCCTTGCGAGCGTAATATTCACCTTAAGTGAACTTACAATTACTAGTCACTAGAAACCCTTTTCAATTTCATGGTGATGTTCCAACAGAAATTGCATTAAATTACTTGTCTAAAAACCGTAATGGTCGCGAATCACTAAGACAATTAGATAGTTTAGTCATGGTGATTAATAATTCAAAACAAGCATGCATCCATTCATAAGCAAATTAATAAAATTACATATTCATGCTAAAGCTTGTGGCTTCGCCCTAGCTAAAGAACTTAGTTACAAACAATCATAAACAAAATATTATTAAGAACATGGAAAGAAAACATCTTGAAAATAAACTTCCAAAGCTCTCTAATGTAGTGCCCGTGTTCTCCCAATGTTGCATCGGGAACCCTAATGGCTAACAAGCCTTATTTATACAGCTACAAAATAAAACCCTAAAAGGTCTTAGAATAAAACTAGGAAACATAATAAAATAATAAACCAGAAACTAAAAGGTTTCTTATTTAAACTGAAATTCGGACTTCTCAGAAAATCAGTCTCAGAAAGAATCTTCCTCAATACATGTCATCTTGACCTTCAAAATATCGAAAACGTCCAGAAACGTAAATCTGGTAAGGCTACGTGCTGGGCTTTTATTTCATTGCTACGGTCAAACTGCTAAGTAGAAAATCTCAAATTTTGATGCAATCATATTAAAAAACTCACGAAGAAAATCTGAAATTTTGATACAATCATCTTGAAACACTCATAAACATCCTTCAATTGAAAACACTCCAAAATTCATCCGTTTGATCACATTTTTCTCCGGAGGAAGTCGAATGTCTTACATTGGAAATACAATTCAAAGTATCAAAATTATACCAAAATAACCAATAAACTATAACTATGAATAGGGTAAAATATATGGTATAATATGGACTCATCAGAATTCATCTGTATCAATAGAAATATCATATTAATTAGAACTGGATAAGTAGGATTTACAGACTGCATAAGGATCAAGGTCACCATGTGGAGCCTTTCCTTTGAGTGTCTACTAATCGATTTGATATCTTCTTTTGTCTGTTCTACTTCCTCATCATTATATTCATCATAGATTTTGCGGCTGAAGAGTAACAAAGCAAACCAGAGTCGCACAAAAAAAAACATTCAAACATTCAAAACAAGAAAAGGTAGCAGAATAGATAATCAAACAATATACAAGCCAGATAATTGAAAAACCATTTACTGCTTTAAGCCATCTCTCCTGATTTGGAAGGCTGAAGTGTTAGAACCAATCAAATGTCAAGTGTATAATATATAACAATTTGCACAGTTTTATTTCAAATGGAAAAACTCAACAACAAATACAATATATCAAAATATAAACACTTAATGAAATTGTATATAAAATCACAAATCACTGACTTGTTCCTTGAAGATAGAGGCTTGCAGAAGCAATCTCCTAAGACAGAAATTCGTCTCTACACCAATGCAGCAGTTCAATGGACGTCTATCTTGCAGGATACAACTATCTAATCCAAGTTCTTGCACTTGAACTCGAATTCTTGGCGAATTGGTTGTGGTGTTTCTCTGTGAAGTATGAAGAATTCGATGGAAAATTGTTATCTTTGTTTTTGATCCGACAACCATATATATAATGGCGTAAATGAGCCGTTGAAACCGTTCATATTTATCTTTAAGAACGGTTGTAACCGTTCATGTGATCAGTTTTATCCTTTCGGAAAAAACTGAATGCAAAAATCAAAAACGTAAAAATGATACTTGGGTTTTTCGTCCATCCGAGCCCCAATGGCCCAAGGCCCATCTTTGACATTTAATACATCACCGACAGTATTTCGTGGAACCACCTATTAAAAACAGAAAAAAGGATGAAATAGTCCCTGCTTTCAGTTAATTCAGATAACCATACCATAATAATCAATCTCATGGGTATGGCGTCGGTGAGCACAGACAGCAGCAGCCCCATGGCAGTCTTGGTAGTGAACTGCGTCGTTCTGGCAACTCAAGCTCGAGCGTAAGACATGTAAACAGAGAAGGAGAAAAGCATGTACACAGAGAGGAAGAAGAAATGTATTTACTATCTTTCACATTACATTCTAACACAGATTACATTGTGTATATATCTAACTATATTGCTTAGTTATTAAGCAACATAAGACTCTTAAGCTATTGACACTTGTCACAATCTTACACCACAGAATCTTAACCAACTTAACTAACAGTACATATATAGTTAACATCCTCCCTCAATCTCAGATGGGGGCTTGCCAAGTCGGAGATTGTAGCAGTGTGTTTGATATAAAGGAGTAGACAATCCCTTCGTAAGAATATCAGCAAACTGTTCATTGGAGGAAACAAAGTGGACTTGCAGAAGCTGTTTGGCTACCCTTTCACGAACAAAGTGGACATCGACCTCAATATGTTTGGTCCGCTGATGCATTACAGGATTGTAAGCAAGAGATATCGCAGACAGATTGTCACAGTAGAGAGTTGTTGGAGAAGAAGTATCAACTTTGAGGAAGTGAAGAATCTGTTTAATCCAATCAATTTCTGCAGAAGTACTGGAGAGTGCTCGATATTCAGCTTCAGTAGAGGAACGAGAAACTGTATTTTGTTTCTTAGACGACCAAGAAATGGGATTTGATCCGAGAAACACAACTAGACCAGTAGTAGATCGCCTATCATTAGGGTCCCCAGCCCAATCAGCATCACTAAATGCACGAAGTGTCAAGTCTCCTGTGGTAAACTGAATACCAAACTCTGCAGTACCGTTTAAATATCTCAGAATTCGCTTCACAACAGCAAAATGAGAGTCCATAGGGTAGTGCATGAACTGACAAACCTGATGAACCGAGAAGAAGATATCCGGCCTGGTGAAAGTGAGGTATTGGAGGGCACCCACAATGCTACGATAAAGAGCAGGATTATTAAAGGGATGTCCATCATCTTTCAATAACCTGTTGTAAGGTAAGCAAGGTGTGAAGCATGGTTTAAAATGAACCATGTCAGCTTTAGCCAGCAAATCTGACACATATTTAGACTGAGACAGAAACATTCCATAAGCATTCTGTTTAATTTGAATCCCAAGGAAGTAGTGAAGAGGGCCAAGATCTTTAATATCAAATTCCTTGGTCAAAGCATGAATGACTGCATCAAAAAGAACAGAATCACTGCCTGTGAGTATAATATCGTCAACATAAAGAAGAAGAATAACCACAGAATGCCCATCATGCTTGACAAACAAAGACGGATCAGAATATGTGGAAAGAAACCCCAGAGAAGGAAGAAAAGCAGTGAATCTCTCATTCCATGCTCTCGGGGCCTGTTTCAAGCCATACAAAGACTTATGCAATCGACAGACATGAGTAGGATTGTGGGGGTCACTGAATCCTGGTGGTTGAGACATATGCACCTCCTCATTAAGAATGCCATGAAGAAAGGCATTCTTCACATCGAGTTGACGCAAAGACCACCCAAAGTGCGCTGCCAGGGCTAAGACCAACCTCACAGTTGTAGGCTTGACAACAGGGCTAAATGTTTCGCCATAGTCAATACCTTCTTCTTGGTTGAAACCTTTAGCAACAAGCCTTGCTTTGTACCGAGAAATAGAACCATCCGCATGTTTCTTAATCTTGAAGACCCACTTGCAACCTACCAGATTCTTGTTATGAGGTAATGGGACCAAAGACCAAGTATGTTGTGTTTAAAGAGCAGCCAACTCTTCATTCATAGCAGATAGCCGTAAAGGGGACTTGAGAGCAGACTTGTAGGTGGCAGGTTCCATTTGAGACAAATCAGCAGATGCAGCATCATGAATTACAGAAAGAAAGGCCTTCTTCTTCGAAATACCACTTTTTGCCCTTGTCTGCATAGAATGAGTGTTCATAGGGGGAATGGGAAGAAGAGGTTGCAATCTGTCAGGTTGAAATTCAGATTGGATAGCAACACCAGTAGCATGAGAAGTCTCAGTATGAGGTGCAGTGACCATCTCAGAGCAGGACTCAGTGGGAACCTCAGGAGCCATAGGGAAGGAAGCAGAGACTTGTTGTCCTGGGGATGCAGTAATGGATTGTAAGGACTGCAAAGAACCACTATGTCAAGTTGAAGATGGGGATGACATGGTCTCAGGCATAGGAGGTGACCGAGAGGTGGGAAGGGACACAATATGACTATTACCATTAACAAATATAAATGGAGATGAGTTCACAGATGTATATGGGGATTTAATGGATGCAGGACAGGGAACAGACAAGGTGGGATAAGGAAAGTCGAACTCATCAAAAATAACATGTCTGGAAATATAAAACCTGGTATGGACAAGATCATAACAAATGAACCCTTTGTAGTTGGAAGCATATCCGAGAAAAATGCATTTGATTGTCTTGGGTTGTAACTTTGTACTATTATATGGTTTGAGTAAAGGAAAGACTGAACAACCAAATATTCGAAGGTGATTAACATCAGGAATCTCATGAAACAACAATTCAAAAGGAGATTTGTGATAAAGAGTGGAGGAGGGCATGCGATTTATAAGGTAGACAGCAGTTTGGACTGCAAAAGACCAGAAAAATGAAGGTAAAGAAGCTGTTTGCAAAAATGTTATAGCTGTTTCAATGATATGCCTGTGCTTCCTTTCAGCTAACCCATTTTGCTCGAGTGTGTAAGGGCAGGACAGTTGATGTTTGATGCCTTTGTCCAACAGAAAATTTTGAAATGACTTACTAAGATATTCCCCTCCACCATCACTCTGTAATGATTTAATAGATGTGGAGAAATGATTCAAAACAAAATTGGAAAAACCAACAAACGTGGAGAAAACATCACTTTTATTAAGAAGGGGAAACAACCAGCAATGTCTAGTACATTCATCAATGAATGTCACATAGTACCTAAAACCATCTATGGAAGTACAAGGAGAAGGACCCCATACATCACTGTGAATTACTTCAAAGGGATGCAGAGACTTTGACACAGACTTAACAAAGGGCAATTTACAGAATTTGCCTTCCAGACAAGTATGACACATCACAGACTCGGAATCAGGTAAAACAGACAGATTACACTTCTTCAACATTAACGAGATCACAGAATTAGATGGGTGACCTAATCTACTATGCCAAAGACTAGAAGATACTTGACAGCCAAGATAGGCAGCTTGAGGTTGAGAAGAAATAGATCGAACGCGTGCTGGAAGTGGTATGGGATACAATCCATTACTGCATTTGCCTTGAAAGAGAATCCTCCCTGTGACTTTGTCCTGGATCCAAAAACAGGAAGCATCATATATTAGCCTACAATGATTATCCAAGCACAGTTTATGCACATATAAAAGGTTCAGAGATAGACCAGGAACACAAAGAACATACTTGAGTTGTAAGGGTTTTAAGAAAGTAGGAAGAGTGGAGGAACCAATATGAGATATGGATAAACCTGCCCCACTCGTAGTCTGAATCATTTCATTGGCAGGGTATGAAGATGCCAAGGACAGATTACTCAAATCAGCTGTCATATGGGAAGATGCTCCAGAGTCAGTGAGCCAAGTTTGTTGAAGAGAATCACTGGACTGATGATGTTGTGATGGAGAAACATGCATTGCAGTCGGAACTGGAGAAGAAGAATTAGAGTTCCTGAAATGACAGAATTTTGCAATGTGATTCTTCTTCCCATATATTTGACAGCCCTCAGAAACTGTATTGTCAACATTCCTAAATCTACAAGTAGGAGCAAGATGTTCAAACTTGCCACAAATTTGACAAGAAGTGCTCGAAAAATCCTGTTGCTGTGGTGGAGAAGCACCAAGAATACCAAGAGCAGAACTAACATTATAATGGCCATAAGTGGGCTTGGAGCTCCCAAACCGAGAATGAGGATGATACTGAAATTTCCCTTTGTATTTGTTCTTACTATAAGATGGCTTAAACCCAGAAGGAACAGAAGAATATAATGGAGACTGAGAAGAACCACCATAAGATGCATTAGTCGAAGGATCCTCAGCTTTGGAACTAGTGCCATTATTCTGAGCAACCATGGCAGACAAGAAAGGTGTAATCGGAATGTTCTCAACCATGGTTTCCTCAGCAAGTAACTGAGACCGGAGATCTTTCATGGAGATAACATTCTCACGACCTCGAACAATTGATCTCAAAGTATTATATTCAGAGGAAAGACCATTCAAAGTCAAAATCACAATGTCATCATCATCAAACTGAACCCCAGCAGCAAACAGATAATCACGAGCTTCTTTAATACGTTGCAAATAGATCGAAATCGAATCAGTACCTTTCTTGATGTTTTGTAATTCAGATTTCATCTGAAAAATCGTAGCTCGAGTGACAATGGAAAATTGGTCTTTAAGACGCTGCCATAAGTCACGAGCACTGGAACTACCAATTGCACAAGAGACTGCTGAAGGAGATAGAGTAGCTGTAAGTAATTGCATCAATGCCCGATCGTGCATTTTCCAGATCTTGAAGTCATCACTTTCAGTCGAAGAGGAAACATCACTTAAAGGAGGAAATGAACCTTCAGAAACAAGCACAGTAAATCGAGCAGGACACGGATGAGAGCCATCCACAAAACCCATAAGGCCATGGCCTTCAAGCAACAATTCAATCTGAAAATTCCAAGTGAGATAATTGGAATCATCGAGTTTAACAGTCACAGAAGAAGAAATCGTGGAGATAAGAGAGGTGATAGGAGATTGAAGAATCTGCAGTTGAGTCGAAGTCACCATCGCAGACGAAGAAGAAAGAAAAACCCAGATGAAAAATCTCTCAGGGGAATTCGAACAAACACTTGGTGTGCAAAGAAAACAATGCACCTAGCCGGAGACACAGAGAAGAACCAATATCCCGAAAAGAAGAGAAACCAGATCGGTGATGCAGAATGATGAGCGGAAGCAGAAGAACAAGATCGAGAAACCTTCAAGCTGAAGCTTTTCAGGCGAAAGATACCATGTAAACAGAGAAGGAGAAAAGCATGTACACAGAGAAGAAGAAGAAATCTATTTACTATCTTTCACATTACATTCTAACACAGATTACATTGTGTATATATCTAACTATATTGCTTAGTTATTAAGCTAACATAAGACTCTTAAGCTATTGACACTTGTCACAAGTTCTCTACGCTTTTGGTTTGTTGTTTTCCACAACCTTGTTTCTTTTGAGTGTTATGAGAAAACTAAAAACGAAATGATTATTAACAGTTTTTTTTTTTTTTTGAATAATGATATTATATATCTTAAGGGAGTGGGGAGTGACCGACCCTGAGAAGAGAAGTATGATGGAGAAGATCAAGGACAAGTTGCCTGGTAATATCATAGCCACCACTAATTAAATTAGTTCTTCAAAGCGTTAATTAGCTTATGAATGGATGGTAATATTCTGGAATATTAATGTACTGTGTGTATAACAAAGAACTGTTGCAACTGTGTGTATAATATAGAACTGTTGCAACTGTCCTAGCTGCAGAGTGCTTATTTCCAATTTCATTAGTTTATCTGAGTGTTAAAATCAACACGTTGCAAAAATTAGTAGTGAAGAAGAGAATGTTACGTTGGATGTGTGTGGACACACAAGATGGGTTGGGATTAAGAACCAAGATACCCAAGGTAAGGGAGGGGCAGCCGCAATTAAAGATGATGAGAAAAAATCGGTGAATTGATGATTTAAAGATGTTTCGGTTAGAATTTGTAATTATGAAGCTGCAATTATGAGACATACAAGAAGAGATGGGATTAAGAACAAAGATATCCAAGGTAAGGGAGGGGCAGCCACAATTAAAGATGCAATTATGAGACATACAAGAAGGGATGAAATTAAGAACGAAGATATCCAAGGTAAGGGAGGAGCAGCCGCAACAACAATTAAAGATGCAATTATGAGACATACAAGAAGGGATGTGATTAAGAACGAAGATATCCAAGATAAGGGAGGGGCAGCCGCAATTAAGGATTATGAGAAAAAAGGGGTGAATTGAAGATTTACAGATCCTTCTGTTAGAATATGCAATTAAGATCTTTCGGTTAGAATATGCAATTATGAAAATGCAATTATGAGACAAAGCCTTAAGATAAAAGGAGATGAAAGATGTAGAGGACGACTTAGTAGAGACTATAAAAAAAAATATGATTTACTTGAAAATGGATAGGCACGAAATCGATTGAGCCGAATGACGTTATAGGGTACATATACTTAACAAATTACATTAGGGGTGGTTGTTGAGTTTGAAAATAATAATCTGTCTGATCTAATGTGGTCGAGAACAACAATTATTTATTTTATTTTACAAGCGACACATAGATATTGTAACAAAAGGTTGATAGAGTTAAATTGATCGATTTACTTATGTTGTCTAATTTTCTTTCTGATAAATAATAAGATAATATGCACATGATATACACATAATTCTATTTATTAGGATGATCTACACGTAATAAAGGGAAGAGGTCTAGGTATTAGGATGATCTACACGTAATAAAGTGTAGAGGTCTAGGGGACCTTTAGTGCATGGCACCGAATTATAAGCCACTTGCATTGTATCTTTATTTTATTGTCACGGTCAAACGGTTTGGTAGAAAAAATTTGGAATTTTGATACAATTTTCTTAAAACACTCATGAACATCCTTCAATTGAAATCACTCCAAAATTAATCTGTTTGAATACTTTTTTGCTTAAGAGAAAATCGAATATCCTACATTAAAAATATATAATTAAGTATCAAAATAATCAATAAATTGTAACTAAAATTAAGAAAAAATATAGACTAAAATATAGACTATAAACTCCACATACAGGCGGAGGACCCATTTAGTTCAATCCTTCTGTCGTCTTCCTTGTCATGATTCCACCTCCCATCAAATCCTAGAATAAGAATAGTAATTATAACTAATATTTGTACTAGTTTCTGCAGTTTTTGGGTCCTGCAATAATCTCTCTCTCAGTTAATTTCTGTGAAAATCTGAAAAGTTTTTCGGTGGTTTTTATCAATGGCTTTGTCCAGTGGGACATCTTCAGGCTCCTCCTCCACGATTCATCAAAACTCAGGCACTGAGGCTTCAGGCTCCTCCTCCTTGATTCATCAAAACTCAGGCTCTGAGGAAGACTTGATGGCTCTGATGGACCAGAGGAAGAGGAAGAAAATGATTTCGCACCGCAAATCGGCGAGGCGGTTAAGGATGAGGAAGCAGAAGCACTTGGATGATCTGACGGGCCAGATCAACCAGCTGAAGAAGGAGAACTATCAGATCATCTCCAGCCTAAACATCACAAGCCAGCATTACATGAACATTGAGGCAGAGAACTCTGCTCTCAGAGCCCAAGCCGATGAGCTCAACAGCAGATTGCAGTCCCTCAATGAGATTGCCAGTTTCTTGAATGCAACCAATGGTGGGCTCCATGCAACTGCTGCAGATTGAAGCTGCTTCAATGCGCCTAATAACAGTTTCTTCGACCCGTTGAATCTGTCAAATCTTAATCAGCCTACTATGGCCTCTGCAGATATGTTTCACTATTGGTCGTGATCGTGTTCGTGTTCAGGTGTATTCATTTATAATTTTGTCGTGTTTGTGTCGACTTACTGATACGATGCGTATGAGCTTCTTTGGATTTTGGATCAATTGATAAAAACTAGAGAGAGAGGTGTGTAGTTTTATTTTACTAAGGAATAATTTTATGTGTTAAATGTAAAACAAAAGAGCTATCGTGTTGGCGTTGGTCTGTAAATGAGGGCTATGGAATTTTCTTATATGCTATTAATGTAGTTGTTTTCCTATTTCTTGTATGCTATCATTTTAAGAAGAAAAAGAAGTGGTAAGAGAGATTAAATATTGACTTGTGAATTTCAAATATTTTTATAATGTCTTGATACAATTATACATGTAAGCTTTTTTTATCAATAATGCACACGTCTGCCTACGCATCTTCAAGAATTTTTCTAAATTTTTGCTAAATTAGCTAATAAATAGTGTCAAAAGCCAAAAAACTTAACTCAACTCCAACAACACTCTATTTTAAGATAACATTAATATTTTATTACTTTTTCAAGACAGCTATAAGAAGAGAGTTTTAATTTTTTTCTAATTGTTCAATGTTAAATTCTCTCTCCTCCTTTATAAGTTTATAGAGTGAATATTCACTTTGTTAGTTTGAAGATTCATTTAAAGTGTCTCTTGGAGGAAAATTTGTTGGCTTTTTGTTAAAATTGTTAACAAATGTTGTTTTATAGTCTTTTTAGGGCAACTCAAACAACTCTCACAAATATAACTTTTCAAATATAAGTTTTTAACTTACGTGACAATTTGAAGAGTAAAATCTGTTACTTCACAATCTTGTTTTCCAACAGACTTTATAAGTTTTAATATTATATTATATACTATCTAAATAAGAAACATGTTGTCCCACATATTTTGCATTGGAAACATTGGGTCTAATTGCTATTATAAATCACATAGAAAATCAAGAAATAATTCATGAAATTATATATCACAATTATGCATGCACATGAGTAACCAATGTTAAATGAACATGATATAATAGATTAGAAAAACCTAGAAAATATGGTCGAGACAAGTGTTGGACACTTTGTCCTTAAGACAAGTTCACTTCACACTACAGTGCTCATGGTTGATCGGCGCGTCTCCCAAGATACAACGACCACTTCCTTGTAATAGTAGGACTTCAAATCACAAGGCTCTATGAACTACGATTGTGTTGAAAACCCTCTCATACAGACTCAATGAGACTCTCTAATATTTAGTGCACTCTATGTATGATTATGTAAACAATGAAAAGTTATGTTAGTGATTAAATGGGGCTTCCTTATTTATAGAATGTCAAATATACCTCTTTCAAAAGCATGTGACTATTTATGAAGAGTCAAAAGTTGCAATACTTCATTTAAGTGGACATATCTTTCTACCAAAAAGCTCCACTTCTAATTTCCATTCAATTAATAAATTTAATATAATAATATTATTATTAAATTTTCCGATAGTAATTCACTAAGGAAGGTTCAAAGACAAAAGTCACCTATCCCGATGTGATACTTTTCCTACTGAATTCTCTCTCTAGTGTCTGCATTGTCATTTGCATGGCATTGAGTCAATTTCCATTCATGTGGGGGATTGTTAGAAAATTTAATAATAATATTATTATATTAAATTGATTAATTGAATGGAAATTAGAAGTGGAGCCTTTTGGTAGAAAGATATGTTCACTTAAATGAAGTATTGCAACTTTTGACTCTTCATGAATAGTCACATGTTTTCCAAAGAGGTATCTCACATTCTATAAATAGGGAAGCCCCCTATAATCACAAATATAACTTTTCATTCTTTACATAATCATACATAGAGTGCACTAAATATTAGAGAGTCTCATTGAGTCCATATGAGAGGGTTTTCAATACAATCGTGGTTCATGGAACCTTGTGATTTGGAGTGCTACTATTTCAAGGATATGGTCATTGTATCTTGGGAGACATACGCTGATCAACCATGAGCACTGTAGTGGGGTGTAAACTTGTCTTAAGGACAAAGTGTCCAACACTTGCCTTGGCTGTATTTTCTAGGTTTTTTTAATCCATTATATCATGTTCATTTAACATTGGTTACTCATGTGCATGCATGATTATGATATATAATTTCATGAATTATTTCTTGATTTTCTATGTGATTTATTATAGCAATTAGACCCAATGTTTCCAACAATCTTAAGACAAATTTATGGTTTGATTGCTATGTTTGTTTGCGAATTAAATGATGCGTCATATAATAATGCTTGGTCCTATAGGTATAATTTCTTCTTGTTTAATTTTGTGAGAGAATGGTATGGTATCTAATCTTTGCATAAAACTATGATTTTGTTTTCATATAGTCATGTCAAATTTATTTGGTTTGGTTGCTACATTAATTGGTGCATGATTCGGCCGTAGACAAAAAAAATTTCGATCACATATTATTTCGAAGAACATGACAATTATGTGTTATTTCTTGTGTTTGCTATATTTGTTTGTTGAACTCAAATCCATATGTTCATATTAAGTTGGACATGTCTTTTCTCACTTGGTGCATGGCGGCACGATCATTTCCTTCCATTTTCAATATATCCAATTATGAGTTACACAATGAAAACTTTAAAACTTTGATCGTTTTATTGTGATTAAATTTGTGTTCTATATGAGAATCTTATCAACTGGAAATTTGGGTATTAAAATCCGGTGCATTCTTCTATATGCACCATTTGATAATGGGACCTCTTGATTAGAAGTGGAGGGATGAACAAATTCTGGTTCAAGAATGGATGAACCATTTTGACACAACAGAATTGGTTTGCAAAATCTGGAAATATCGTATTTTCCAGATAAAAGAGTTTGGCATTTCAATCAAAGACAAAAGATTGTCTAAGGGGATGCAATTGTTAGACTTGCATATGTCAAAGTCTGAGTAACTCTTAATGAAGAGTTGTGACTCAAAACACAAATGGCTGGAAATTGTATCTTTTTGTCAAAGCCCAAATTGTTTTAATCCGAACAAACGCATGAAGGACGCATCCCTCCTTCTAAAATCACTGGAAAGGCATGATGACTTACTGGCCATTAAAGGGTCTCTTATCAGACTGTAACAATTCAGTTATAGAGATGGTGTGGCTATGAACATGATCTTTTATTTTTTCCAGACCGAAGAGATCGATGATGTCGTTTGAGGGGCATCGATCAGTTAGCTTTGTTGTATATACGAAAAGTCACTACATGACAATTGCATATATCTTTTCTTTACTGTAAAAGCGGAGATGTAAATGGTGGTGCGTCATGGACTGCAGAAATTAAGATGCAGTAAGTTCTCATGAATAGGTTGGAAGTTTCTGGGCATTTAGTGGAATGGTATTTTTATTACCATTTTGAGATGCGCTATTTTTTACACTTGACTTGCATTATTATTGTGTTTGTCTTCCGTGAGATTAGTTTTTGTGGCATGCATGTTTGTGCTCCAATATGTGTGAGCGATTACAATCTTTCAATTAGGAAGATGAGTCTCTTGGAAAATTTCTGAAAAACATGAATGGAGCATATTCTCGTTCATGGAGAAACTTATGGTGAAGAGATATTTCACTGGACATGTCTTTATTCAATTTTCCACTGTCATGTATGTCCCATGCCTTGAAGCCAAGTGGGCGAGACGCGGATCATGGCAATTTCTCTTGAAGGCATATCAGTTGCCATTAAGGAAATGACTACCTGTTATTGTGAAATAAAACACTTACACTAGAGAGAGTCTTATCTTCATCCATGTTAGTCATGGTGAAAGTGAACGTGTTATAAAGAAAGTTGTGGTTGTCTTTAGTCAAAGAGTGAAGTCTTAACTATGAAATCTCGATAAGTTTAAAGGCTAAAAGGCAAGAAGTGCTAGAAGTGCTTCTCATAGAAAGTGTTAGAATTTTAATTGGGTATTTCAAAATACAATTCTTTATTGGTCACTTTAATTCTATTCAATTTGTTTTTAAATTCCTAATTTCAGTTTTGATTTGTAAAATTGAAAAATGATGCATTATAACATTGAGGTATAATGAATGATTTTGAATTACAATTGATGGACTTTAAATTACAATTGTGGTACCGCCTAATCAATCATCACTTTAATCCTCCAACGTCCTTTTATAATTTGTTATATATATAGATGTAGATTCTAT
The DNA here is from genome assembly GCF_963583255.1 of Pyrus communis. NCBI lineage: Eukaryota > Viridiplantae > Streptophyta > Magnoliopsida > Rosales > Rosaceae > Pyrus > Pyrus communis. The sequence goes on from NC_084804.1 coordinate 30,072,124, forward strand.
TTCTTTTTTCTTTTGAATAGATTTCGGCTATTGAACTTCAAATTCTATCTTTCCTACAAATTCCACTAGTTGAAAAGAATCCCATCTTCCTATCTTCTCTTAATCTCATGTATTCTCTCAAATGCTATTATAATTTCCACCTCTTACATGCCAAAGGAAAGAATCGAGTTGTTCACTTGATCCAGTATTGCAAGTGTACGCTTACAAGGATCATAGGTTGTTGTATCCTGGAGGGTAGGGCGCCATAACTTGCTACACCGAGACATTGTCTTAGAGGGGCGAAATCTATTCTTAAGGACAGTGACTACACGCCTCAACCTAAAATCGTGTTCTAATCAAGTATCAACGAAGCATGGCTTCTACCATATAAAAGATATTTTGTTGTTATTACAACATTTTATATAATTTACCATGTCAGCATAAATTATCATTTACTAATATTTATCTTTTGTGATTTGTTGTGGGTGAAGTAGCATCCATATCGTCAAAATTTCCAACAATCTTAAGAGTAGATTTTGGTTGGTACTTCCACCATTTGCCTATCACCTATATATTGTTCCATATGTTGGTAGACAAAGTTACCTATCACCTATATTTTTCTTATGGCCTCTCATTAGTTCGGGAGCAAAGGTTCTAATCTTTGGTGAATATAAAGGATGAAGTTTTGACAAGTAAGATCATTCTTGTTAATTACCTTATTCTCTTTGAATCGCATTAATAGATATAACATTTTGCATAGCAAATATATAAACCATGTCGTTGCCTCCTACATTTCTCCTTCATGGTCTCTTTTTGGGTGCTATGCTGCTTTCACTATGCCAATACATTTTATTTAGACAGTGTCTCATATCTATTGGCATATATTATTTTCTTTTGCCTCATTTCTGTCTGTGGGATATTGGCATGCATTTAATTCAGTTTTTATTCTCAATAATGTTTGTTTTAATAGCAATGATATCATGTTTGTCTTAATTTGTACCCTCTTCACATGTATTTTAAGAAGGTTAATTTGTGGCTTGAAATAGTAAAGATCATGAGATTTTGCTCTCTACCGTTGCTTTTAGTATTTGTGATACTTCTCATTAGTTTTCTGCTTAATAGTGGTGTAGTATTTAAAATTTTAGGCGATATCTTAAAACACAGGATTGAAAACTATATAATTGTTTCCCGATTTCTAATGTGCTGTACTTTTTTTTTTCTTGTTTGATCAAATTACGTGATTCTCCTAGTTTTTTATAAGCATAATATTAAGTGGCCTATGTGCTGCATATTCCATGGGGTTATGACTTATTCTGGAGGCAGTGGCCATACAATTTTACAAGAGACCAACATTTAAATTGTGGGGGTTTAACTGCACTATATTTCAATTTTGTTTTATAAAACTTGTTGGTCAGTAGTCAAACTTCTGTATGCCTGGATTGTGGGGGTTATCGAAAATTTGATTGCTCGTTAAGCAAGAGTTAATGTATAGCAATAACAGATTTGTATTATCTCATTTTATTGACATTTAGTTGTGAATTAAGTGAAATTAACTATCAACTCTATATATTGAAAATTGGTATGGCCACAAGAATTTTATTACAGGTTTATGAAATTAAAGTCAAGCATTTGTAGCCTAGTCTTAGCAGGTGGTGCTATTTCTATCAATATTTCACTCACATTTTGAATTTGCTTATAATTGTAGAAATGCAAAACTTGGTTGCTTGATAATATGGTTTGTAAGTTAGATATTTCGCATTCACTCTCATTTGATTTATTTTATTTTATTCTGGTTTTGCATGATCTAATGCATCACGTTTTGATTGCCTACTACTAATTTATTGGCCGTTTTCTTTAAATTATTGTAGTTTGCTTGTAGTGTATATACATGAGTGACTGAATTATACAAAAATGTCAAGATTACTATTTGATTTAATATCTTGGTTAAATAGCTTGAATGTGGGGGTTACCAATTTTTAATTAATTTATGCCAATTGAGTATGTTGATTAATATTATTTTTCAAATGAATTATTACATTCATATCTTCTGTGAGTAATATATTGAATGAGAATTACAATGCGTTATGCCATGAGATTATGCTTTGACGTTATTGCATTACTATGAATTTGTGGGGGTGTGCATATGGTTAACTAGATTTGCAGAGGATACACGTTTTTTTTTTTTAGTTCGCATATTTCTTACATTTAAGTTTACTTACCCGTTGAGTTATTTGATATCTATGTTATAATTCATATGGATGCAATGTTAGTGCAACTATCCTATAGCTTCAGGTAAGTGCTATTAATTTTATTAATTTTACTAATAATTAATCGATTAAGCTTACAAAAGTGACTGGCTTCCAAACTTCATATATTTTAACAACGTTATAGATACTTTAATCACTTTGGAAGTTTTAGTTCTATTTTAGTATATACCTTGAAGAATTTTGTTGCAGATTTATGAATTTATGTCAGGCTTTAGTCCTAGCAAGTGACGTAGTCTCTATCACAATTGACTCTTGTTTTGTATTCGGTATACAACAATCATCAAAGAGGCTGCCTTAATTATTAAATATGAGTTATGATAGCGTGCCATTACTAATTGGTTATTGTTGTAGGCCTATTTGATTGAATGATCTAAGGTTTAGAGAGAGAGAGAGGGGTTCGGCAATATTGAGAGAGAAGAGAGATTGATTTAATTGTGAGGTGTCTTTGATTCACCTCATTGTGCCTTTATTTATAGTAGTAGAATTGGTAAAAATCTTTCCCTTTAGGATTACAACATTGAATAGGTAATCTATTCCTAATAGGAATATAAGATACATTCTCAGATTCCCCAGGATCTACACAATCACATTCCTACTCTAAATATGACTACAACACTCCTCCTTGAGTGTGTAAATACTCAACAAATCATCACATCAGATCTTCAACAGATAAGGTAGAATAGTTGATGAAGTCATCAGCACAACGGGTGATAGCAAGTCTCAAATTTAAGTGAAGTATGCATTTGTAGTAAAACTCACAAAACCTCGCTATGGTAAAACCCAAGGCATGGGGAAAACCCATAGACTAAGGAGAAAAGTGAGAAGTATGCATAAAGTCTAAAAACGAACGTCAAACTAGACGAAGGTAGTAAACTCAATGAAGTATGATCATCCCAGGATGGGTGCCTCATTAAAACCTCGTTAGGTAACAAAAACCCAGTGGGAAAAATGTTCCAAATTGTAGGAAAAAGAGTACATTAAGATCATGTGAGTATGCTTCTAAATACTCCCCCTGAGTTAGACTTAACTTCTAAATAAGAGAACTACAAGGGATTCAACTCAGATAATTTATGCATACTGATTCCTTGGACGAGCTTTTGAAATGTAGACTTGGGCAATGATTTGGTGAAGAGATCGGCCAAGTTGTCCTGGGAACGGATTTGCTTAACTTCAATGTTATGATGATGCTGCTGCTGGTGTGAGTAAAAGAACTTCGGTGCTATGTGCTTGGTGTTGTCTCCCTTGATGTATCCCTTCTTCAACTGCTCGATACATGCTGCATTGTCTTCAAAGATCATCGTAGGAAGGTCAACGACTGATGTAAGACCACTAGTGCTTCGAATATGTTCCATAACTTCTCTCAGCCAAAAGCACTCACGCGATGCTTCATGCAGGGCGAGGAGCTCAGCATGGTTAAACGAAGTCGCAACTAGCGTTTGCTTGGTAAACCTCCAAGATATAGCGGTGTCTCCAACGGTAAAGACATAACCTATTTGAGAACGTGCTCTATGTGGGTCAGACAGATATCCAGCATCTGCATAACCAACAAGGCAAGAATCAATCCGAGGGCCATAGAAGGCGGTAACACTTGGAGATTCGTTAGTATAGAACAAGACCAAATCCGTAGTACCTTTGAGGTAGTGGAAAATGTCTTTAACACCATTCCAGTGCCTGCGTCTGGGCGCATTGTTGTATCTTGCCAAAAGATTCACAACAAAGGAGATGTTGGGTCTAGTGCACTGAGCCAAGTACAATAAAGCCCCAATTGCACTTAGGTAAGGAACTTCGGGTTCCAAAATCTCTTCCTCATCCTTCTTTGGACGGAAGGGATCTCGTTTAGCATCTAGAGTCTGAACGACTATGGGTGTACTTAAAGGCTTTGCTTTATCCTCATTAAAGCGATGCAACACCTTTTAGGTGTAGTTCGATTAATGTACTAGGATTTCATCCGATCAATGCTCGATCTCCAGGCCGAGACAATATCGAGTTTTCCCAAGATTCTTCATCTCAAATTTTGATTTCAAGTGTGCAGCAATTTCCTCAAGCTCTGCGGGAGTCCCAATGAGATTCATGTCATCGACATAAACTGCAACAATTGCAAATCCGGAATGTGACTTCTTTTTGAACACGTATTGACATAGTTCGTTGTTCACATAACCCTAACTTGTCAAATATTCACTCAGACGGTTATACCACATCTGCCCGGATTGTTTTAATCCGTAGAGTGACCTCCTCAACCGAATTGAGATTGTGCTCCGTGGTCTAGAACTATTTGAACCGGTCAATAGAAGTCTTTCTGGAACTTTCATCTAGATTTCCGTATCTAGATCCCCATAGAGATACACGGTTACCACGTCCATAAGCTGCATATTCAGTTTTTCGAAAACTACCAAATTGATTAGGTAGCGGAACGTTATAACGTCCATTACGGGGGAATACATCTCCTCGTAATCAATCCCTGGGCACTGAGAGAAACCTTGCGCTACGAGGCATCTTTGTATCACATTATTTCATTTTTCTCATTACGCTTCCTCACGAAAACCCACTTGTAGCCAACAAGCTTCACACATGGTGGTGTAGGAACAATAGGTCCAAACACTTTACGTTTTGAGAGCGAATCGAGTTTGACCTGGATTGCTTGTTTCCAGTTTGACCAATCAATTCTACATCGGCATTCATCAACGGGACGTGGTTCAATGTCATCACTAAGCATGATATCAGTAGCTACTGAGTACGAGAATGCATCGTCGATGATCATCTTATTCCTATTCCAAACCTTATCCAATACTATGTAGTGGACCGAAATCTCACGATTCTTGGGAGGCCGGTATGTTTCATCTGAAGCATCATCATAATCTAGAATGACCTCATACGTTGGAACGGATGAGTGAGTGATGGTCGGATTCAAACTAGGCTCACTAGTTGGTGCCATTTTCCTTTTCTGAGGTTGTGAATCCTTTGAACCAAGGGGTCTGCCACGCTTCAGGGTCGGAGCAGATGATTGGCTAGCTGCCTATGTACCTTGTCGCGTGGAAGGTGCGGCCTCCCTACCTTCGGGGATGGTCCAGCCTTCCCAGGTAGGTTGTTGACGTACGCAGGGTACATCTATCCTTGCAGGTGTGTTTACAGCGGGTATATGTGATCTTGTCACCTTAGCTAGATCTTTAAAAGCATCCGGCATACTTTGAGCAATGCTCTGAAGATCTATAATTCGACGCACCTCAGTTTCACACTGGCCAGTGCAGGGATCTAAAGAAGACATAGTGGGAGCATACCACGACAATTCGTGGCATTCTACGGGAATGTTAGCATGCTTATCTCCCTCTAACGATAGGAAGACTGTCTCATCAAAGTGACAATCGCAAGACGTGCGGTAAAAAGATCTCATGTCAAGGGTTTTAAGTAGCAAACAATTGATGGCAAATCATAACCGACGTAGATTCCTATTTTTCTCTGATGACCTATTTTAGTACGTAGCGACGGCCCTATTGGCACATAAATGGCGCACCCAAACACCCGTAAATGCGAGACATCAAGCCGTATCCAGTGACCAACTATAACGGTGAATGTGGTTGAGTAGCGACGGGCCTCAGGCGGACCAACATAGTTGCGTGCAATATTGCATAGCCCCAGGCAAATACCAATAGTTTGGTTCGCATAACCAAAGTCCGAGCTATCATTTGAAAGCGCTTTATGAAACCTTCTGCCAGGCCGTTTTAGGTGTGAACATGGGGCATAAGATGTTCCACATCAATCCCTACTAACATGTAATAATCATCAAAAGTCTGTGACGTAAACTCTCCAGTGTTATCTAGTCGAATTGACTTAATTGGATAATCAGGGTGGTGAGCCCTTAGCTTAATCATTTGAGCTAGGAGTTTAGCAAACGCGGCGTTGCGTGTGGACAACAAGCAAACATTTGACCATCTTGTCGATGCATCAACCAACACCACAAAATATTTAAATGGTCCGCAAGTTGGTTGGATTGGTCCACAAATGTCCCCTTGAATCCTCTTAAGAAATTTAGTGGGGTCGTGAATAATCTTTGTATGGGAGGGTAGAGTATTCAACTTCCCTAAAGAACACGCTTTGCATGGTGGAACTCCAACATAGGGATGTAACTTATGCCCGTGAGACGATTTGAGGATACGGCGCATCATGTCAAGTCCAGGATGTCCCAAACGGTCATGCCAAAGCAACAAAGTGTCCTGAAACTCAAGCATAGGGCCAGCCACACTGTGGGCTTCTATGCCGCGAATGGTTGTAATGTACAACCCACATGGCAGTCGTTCCAACTTCTCGTGAATATGCTTCTGACCATATTCGTATGAAGTGATACAAAGAAATTCAGAACCATGATCTTCAGTGGTTTCAAAATGATATTTATTATTTCGAATATCTCTAAAACTTAGCAACGTTCTTCTGGAACGTGAAGAATAGAGTGCCTCCTTAATAGTCAAGATTGTAACATTAGACAACATGATATGTGGCTTTCCATATCCTTCAATCAGGTTGGATGGGCCTGAGAGAGTTGTCAAATGAGTTTCTTGGGTATTAAGTTAGTAAAATAGTGTCATTCACGCAAGATGGTGTGCATGGTTGCACTGTCTGCCATACAACTAACTTCCCCACTAGACATACCTAGAAATAAATTGATTGAATTGGTCACATGCATAGATATAAGTCCATTCATTCAATTAAGCAATTCGAGAAAATAATATCCATTCAAATAACAATCCATAATTGAAAACAAATCAAAACCAAACAAATTATTCCAAATACATAGAAAAATTGTTCAAAATTAAACGATAAACCTAACAAAATAGGGGAGTAGGGCCGGCCACTCCTAGTGGGTTTGGCCACTAGGGGTAAACACCCTAAAAAAAAAGTCTAATTTATTCATCCTTAGGCACTGATGCCTCCTGATAATCTGATATCTTTATTGATGTAGTTACATCTTTCGAATGATCCACATATGCAAAGTTAGACTCACGACAAGAATGATACTTGGCAGTAGCCTCAGGGGAAGTTTGGCATACGCGTGACCAATGATCCCTTGATCCACAGCGATAGCACATGTCCAGTTTAGGAGAAGTAGCCTGAACTGGAGCTTTGCCCTTGTTGTTGAAGTTTGGGACCTTAGGGACGAGTGATGGATGTTACTGGGTCACAATTCTTCCCTTAGGTGTGGCACTCTGTTAACCTTGGGCCTGTGGTTGGGCTTGCCACCCATTTCCACGGCCACGACGGCTCTTTCGTCGTTTATGGCTGCTAGAATAGGCCGTATGCGCTTCAGGTGCAGCGTTCGAGCCAGTGGATCGAGCTTGATGATTATTCATCAGAAGCTGGTTCTGCTTTTCAGCAAGAAGTAAAATAGAGATCAAATCCAAAAACTTGGTGAATTTTTGTGCCCTATATTGTTGCTGCAAGACAATATTAGTGGCATGGAAGGTCGAATAGGTCTTCTCCAGGAGATCTGATTCAGTTAGTTCCACTTTGCAGAATTTCAACAAAGAACGGATTCTACAAACTTCAAAGTTGTATTCATTCACGGCCTTAATGTCTTGGAAGCAAAAATGCTGCTAGTTGTGTCATGCTTCAGGCAAGTATATGCCTTTTTGGTGATCGAAACAATCGGCCAGAGCAAGCCAAAAAGTGCGTGGGTCCTCCTCAACGAGATATTTAGTCTACAGTGCATCATGGATGTGTCTTCGAATGAAGATCATTGCAGTAGCCTTCTGAGCCTCGTCAACAGGTTTGTCGGCGACAGGTGCCTCAATGGTGGCTCGAATGCCCTTTGCAGTTAAATGGAGCTTCACATCTTGTACCCACTTCAGATAGTTTCTTCCAGAGACTTCTAGAGCGGAGAAATCGAGCTTGTTCAAGTTTGACATGTCCCTAAAACAGAGGGAGAAAATGTGATTAGTCATATGGTAAGCCATAGAGATATATCATAGAACATACAGGTTCTATAGACATGTAATGGTTTAATTTATGCATGAAAACTATGGGTTTCATGTGGTATGTTTTGAATGAAAACTTCAGGTTTCAAAGACACTAAATTTGAAACTACAGGTTCAATTTAATTTTATGAACAATTAGTTCATAATGAGAGGTTTCTGTAAGAAACACATAATGCAATATACTAATTTGGATATAGTGGATTTGAGGTTCTTAGGGAACTCAAGTGTGAGAGCTTCGTTACTACAAAAGTATGTGACGGTTCAAAGTATAAAAATAAATTATTGAATCGTTAATGTCCAAAAGTGATTTTAGGTCAATAATTTTGGATTCATTATCAGATTAATGGACAACATGTCACTTTTAATTAATTCAATAAATCAGGCCATACATGGTCGATTGTAGAAGCAAAATAATATTATTGGTCGAAAAATATAGCCCCAAAATAATTTGGGCTTAGTGTCGTGGGTAATATGGCCCGGGTTTGGGTGCCTTAGGCATAAGGCAAGGCCCAAAGGACCTAGAGTGATGGTTGCAGGCCACGGATGAGGAAGGGAAACCCCAACTGCAGCTGGGTTTCGAAGTTGGACCGAATAAGGGGGGCACAAGAGCAAGCTCAAAAGCTTGCAAGTTTGGCACGGGAAGCCCAACCGCGAGGGCTGGCTACATAGGACGCGAGTTGTGGGAAAATCCCAGCTAACTGGGTTGGATTGGATACAAGCCGAGGCAGGCATTGAGCCCAGCAACTATAAAGGCTGCGGCATGCAGGAGTGGACCCAGCCAATCTGGGTTGGCAACGTTTTGGGCGTAAGGCTTTAGGCCCTACCCTTGAAATCTAGGGCGTGGCCTGGTGCTGTGTCCATAGTGATGGTGCGGTGGTATGCCACACCATATCCCATTCCCATATAGTTTTCAAAATCCCTTAGGGTTTAGGAAACCCTAAATATGCTTCTAATTTATTTTATATATTTTGACTCACAATTTCCACATAACAATTTAATTGTGCGATGCATGAAACAAATATATATATATATATATATATCGAAATAAAAATATAAACATAGAGGGGTTCATGCATCATGGAGAATGTTTTCATGCTTCGTGGATGTTTCAAATATCTTCCTTTATTTTAAGCTTACCTGATTAGCAGAAAACGAATAAGCCTTTGAATGTGGTGGATGATAGCCTCCTCCTACGATGCGTCAATTCCTTAGCTTCTGGAAAGAGCATGCTGATAACGTGTTGTAGGCCTATTTGATTGAATGATCTAGGGTTTAGAGAGAGAAAGGGGTTCGGCAATATTGAGAGAGAAGAGAGATTGATTTAATTGTGAAGTGTCTTTGATTCACCCCATTGTGCCTTTATTTTAGTAGTAGGATAGGTTACCTTTCCCTTTAGGATTGCAACATCGAATAGGTAATCTACTCCTAATAGGAATATAAGATACATTCCTAAATTCCCTAGGATTTACATAATCTTATTCGTATTATAAATATGACTACAACAGTTATTACTGCTTATAATATTTATTCGTGTTTTGACATTTACTAACGTGCTGTAATATCTATGAGATATATGTTGAATACTTGCAAATTATTACTTTTATATCTTCTAACCGGTGGGGGTGGAGAGCCCCTTCACTGAAAAGTTCTTTTTTTTTTTCCCCCAGATGGTGACATACTAGAAAAATGTGGGGGTACATCTCAGTATAAGGTATTGGAAAAGTTATATTCTTGGTACAAAACACATAAGAGGTAGACTGATGCGTGACATGCAGGTTGAAGAGTTAAGGCTAGTTAAGTCTTGATTAACGACTGCGTTGTTTGCTTGTGTTGATATGCAATTTGATGTGGTTCAGATTGAATCAGATTCTAAGGGTCTTGTGGATATGATAATGGCAAAGTTCAACCAAATGTTGTAACTGAAGCTCTTCTTCTTTATATTCAATATGTGAAGCAACGGTTGAGGTCAGTAGATTTTATTTTTGCGCCTCGTATTTATAATACGGAGTAGCCTCTTTTGCCTTACGGGAGGGGGCTTTTATGTCTGGGACTAATTTGAGTTAGAGTGGTTGTTTAATACTTTAACTTTTAATGTAAACCTGTCAATTCAAATATAATGAAATTCTTACCTTCGAAAAAAAATAATTAATGGTAATAGTGAGAAAGGAAATTCTATGTTGCTCTACATATTTCTTAAAAAAGTAAATATAGCAATTCTCTTGGAGATGCTTTTATGCTTTTATCTCTAAGGTTAGACAATTGGAACCAATTGTTTGATTGGAAGTTTGAAAGTAGACATTTTCTTTAACACAATCAAGATATTTATCCTTCCTTTTCCCCTTCAAGATTTAGAAATATCGTCACTTGAATAATGCTTGAACCGGCTTCAAGTAATTAAAATCCTTAAAGTCTCACTTGGGCCAAAAGTCTAACAAATTTCAAATTTTAGCATGCCTTTATTCGATAGGGTGGTTATTATTATTGTAATGTATAATTTTTCTTACGTAATCCACTTTAGACCAAGAAAAATTACCCCCCCCCCCCCCAGATTCTCAAATACAAGAACAATATTAAAATTATCAATCATATGTGAAAGTTTCCAACCATCTTAGGCAAAGAGATGGTGATTGATCTTTCTTGAAAAAAGTACCACAACTAATGCTTTTCTCCTCATGGAAGCTCAATTATAGGTCAAGTACTTCATATCCAAACCCCAACCCCACCCACCCCCCCCCCCCCACCACCAATGCTTTTCTCCTCATGGAAGCTCAATTATAGGTCCAAGTACTTCATATCCAACCCCCCCCCCCCCCCTCCCTCTTAGGCAAAGAGATGGTGATTGATCTTTCTTGAAAAAAGTACCAAAACTAATGCTTTTCTCCTTATGGAAGCTCAATTATAGGTCAAGTACTTCATATTATGATAACCCACACATGTCATATGATGTGAGTCTCTCCATGTTCTCTTTTCTAGGGCTTTTTTGCAATGAAAATTTGCAAGTGATGAGAATGCATTTTTCAATCTGCAATATATCGTCATTATTATCTATGTGAGTTAAACGTGAGACATCTCTAATCAAGTGGAGACAGGTATCATTAAAACAAAAACTATTTAACTGTTAGATCGATGAATTCTTCATTCTCTGTCGCGGTCTTTATTAGTGGCGGTTTGTTGTATTACGTTACAATTTTTTAGCAAAAGAAATGAGCATGTCAATACAAACAATATGAAGCAAAATATTTAATTTAGGCCATATTTGCTTATATGTTATTCTCACAAGATTTTAGACTTGATAATTTACTTTTCTTTGCAAGGGTAAAAGTAAAACCAACGATTGTGAATCTGAGAAAAAGGCATGAATGAAATATAAAAAAGAATAACGAAAGGTAAAGGGTAATAAAACCAACTAAGTTAAAGTTAATAAAAACTTAAGATTGAATTATGGTTTAAGTCACCAAGCGGGTGCATGAAAAGCTCTAAAAAATTATAAAGTCACCAAGTCGGTGCAGGGAACAATTTTAGCACTGTAACTTCTAAAAGACATGTACACGATGAACTGAAGGCATCAGAAATAATGAAGTTATGGCTACAATATTAATTAATATAATTAATTATACGAGATCTACCTGCTAAGCCTGCACAATTATCAAAATTAATGATAATCGGACAGTAAGCTTGTGCTTAGGTGCTGCTTACATTACAATTAGCTTTTACGTGCATGTGTTTGTCATATTCATTCAGCATTTTGGAAACAAAACACTAATTAATCACATAATATTTGAGATGAAAAGGAGGCACACTGTAACATCCCACATCGTCCAGGGGAATGGATCCTGTAAACCTTATATGTATATTCTCATCTCTATATAGTACGAGGTCTTTTAGGAGCTCACTGGCTTCGGGATCCGTCGGAACACTGAAGTTAAGCGAGTTCGCGCTAGAGCAATCCCAGGATGAGCGATCCACTGGGAAGTTCTCGTGTGAGTTCCTAGAAACAAAACCGTGAGGGCGTAATCGGGGCCCAAAGCGGACAATATCGTGCTACGGTGGAGTCGAGCCCGGGATGTGGTGGGGGCCCGGGCCGAGATGTGACAATTTGGTATCAAAGCCAATCATTGGCCGGTAGTGTGCCGATGAGGACGTCGGGCCCCTAAGGGGGGTGGATTGTAACATCCCACATCGTCCAGGGGAGTGGATCCTGTAAGCCTTATATGTATATTCCCATCTCTACATAGCACGAGGCCTTTCGGGAGCTCACTGGCTTTAGGTTTCGTCGGAACTCCGAAGTTAAGCGAGTTCGCACGAGAGCAATCTCAGGATGGGTGACCCACTGAGAAGTTCTCGTGTGACTTCCCAGAAACAAAACTGTGAGGGCATGGTCGGGGCCCAAAACGGACAATATCGTGCTACAATGGAGTCGAGCCCGGAATGTGGTGGGGACCCCCGATCGGAATGTGACACACACTTTCATCAATTTACTCTGATTTAATTAGGAAGAGAAGTTAAAAAAGAAATATAAATGAAGTATATTCAATTTTCTTTTTCTTTTTTATACAATGATATTTTACTCTTTAAGGAGATGGAAGATTGAGCTAGGTCACACAATAGGTCATCTATTAAGTAAGTATTGAACTCAATATACGTCATCGTCATTCTTATGAGTTAAACCTGAGACGTCTCACTTATAACTGAAGATGAACCTTACTAAATCGCAGTACTAGTTGGTAAGTAGCAGTTGCATTTCTTTAGATAGAATTTTCTCTTAATTAAAAAATAGTGGATTGACTTAGGATTCAACATATCTTGACAGGACACCACACAACATACATGCGAAAAGAAATAAAAAGAAGAAGAAAAAGGCAAGGGAAGATGGCGATCGGAAAATGGACTCCAATGCATCCAACTTTATATTTTTTTGGAATATTTGAAAATTAGAGTCTCTCGTTTTGTTAAAGAAACAAACAAAAGAAGATAATTACGTTTTATCTTTGCTTAAAGTCGAATCACCCAATTTGTCTTTTTAATCGACATGAGTTCCACAGGCACTCATGCATCTCCCCCTTTGGGTTTGTTTAGGGTGCTTGAAAAACGCTTCTAACAATATTTGACAACAAAAAAATTAGAAGTAATTTAGGAAAAGAACGAGTTTTCATATTTTAAAGGGGCTTTTGGATCTAGGTCCAACAACATAGGTAGTTTTTGGGACTGAGTCCAGTTATCCAATTACATATTTTGATATCAATTTTGCCCCTTCAGATAAAAATATTTAAATTCTTTAATTTTTTTATCATTTATTTAGTTTTTAAATTTTGAATATTTAAATACTCAAACTAAAATATTATCTAGTAACTACCTACTATTTATAAAGAAAACAAAACCGATATAATCTAGTAACTACCTACCTATTGTATAGGAAGAAAAATGTTTTATACCTACAAAGCAAATATAATCTACCTGCAAAACAAAAATAAACTACCTATTGTATTGGAAGAAAAATGCTAGGAACCTACATGGCGGAACATATAAATATAAATGTGATATAATATACCTTCATTAAAGGAACGAATTTGGAGAGAAGAACACAAAAATATCACCCATGAAAAGAAGAGACAAAAAAGAGGAGGATTGATAGAGGGAATTGTTTGGAAGAAGGAAAAAAGGTGGGATGAAACGGATTGGGGGTTGAGGTGATTATATGGCTATAACTAATCCTACAATTAAGGGATTAGTTAAACGACAAATAATCCCATAATTAAGAAATTTTGTGTATTTATAACAATTCGTAAGCCTAAGGGGTAAATATGGTACAAACCACAAATAAGCATACGTGGAATCTTAATTATTGGACCTATTTCAATGAAATGGATTAATTCTACTAATGGCTCACAAAATTGGATCTATATCAAGTTATCCCTATTTTAAAAAAGTAGCATTATAACTTCATGAAGCATTTTGTCAAGCACCAAGTGGGAACCTGCTAAGTTCTATCAACAACTACAAAGACCAGTTGAGGCTTATCTGAACCTAACCACAATTACCCGTTACTGCTAGGAAAAGAAATCACATGCTCTGAAACAATAACATCCAATCCCACATATTCGGCTCAAAATATACGAAAGGAATATGAACTCAATGTAAAGAAAGAGGGACACACAACGGAATTTCAGTTAAATGTAAGGGCAAAAAACGAAGAATTAGTTGTATACCGTCAAAATTATGATTGAACCATTTCGATCAACACATGGTACATACAACAATTAAGCACTATATTTGTAGACCGTAGAAGATTCAGATCCGAGCAGTCGGATCCATAAACGGGCACCAACTAAAGGCCGTTACCTTTCTTTTCCTCTCAATTGCAATACAGTCTAATCACCGAGTCTGCACCGCTAGTGAATAACCATGGCTGCCTTGGATGGAACTTACAGTCCAATACACCTGCATACCAGTCAGGGAAAACAAAGATTTAGCTTTTATATAAAAGTTTGAATGACGCTATGATACTGAGTTGACTATGCATTTGGCCTGCAACCATGCATTTTTTTCTCCTAACCCCTTAGCATTTTATCATATCTGCATTCTTGAGAAGGAACCTTGAACACATAATACATTCTAAAAACATTCAAAGCCCATGGAAATATGCTTCAATAATCATTCCGCACATGCACTAGCAGTATTCTATTATCTTTGTTATACCACCCAACAGGACATAAAATAAAGAAAGCTATAGGTCGCACCTCTCCCATTTGAGCTTGTATGACCTCGGAGTATTTCCAATGGAACAATAAGAGGGTTCTGGTTAAGATCTGAATAAACCATTCCGTGAAAAACATATGCAGTGCAGTCATCAGAGCATGTTGCAAACAGCGGGTATGAACGATGGAAAGATACATTGTTGATGTCCTTCTGATGCAACCTGATAAGTTTCCAAATGTCAGAAAAATATATGCATCCCCATTAACAAGGCAAATGCTGTATAAAGTTGGTTTGGTGTTTGTCAAATAGTTAATGACTAGTCATATAGTATTAGACCTATCAAACAAATAACATCTTCCAAAAACCTATGCACTCTGCGGGTTATATCAGAGTCCGTAACACTGGAAGTGAAGTAAAGCCAGCAGTTTGCACGAAAGTATTATCCCCCTTCCTAAAAAGTACAAATCATCATAATAGTTTGCATCATCTACAAAATAAATGTGAAACATACTTGAGAGTTTTGTAAGGTTTAGATGAAAGGTCCATGTCGAACCAACATAATTTTCCTTCTCTGCTTCCCACAATTATATGATCACCTGCATTAACAGTAAAATCCAGATATATCAGAGTACAATACGAGTACAACTATAAAAGAGACAAGACAAACCAATTGAGTTGTACATAGTGCATAGAAATAGTGAAACTTAATGAATGAATAATTAAAAATCTACCAGAAGGATGAACTGCAATAGAGGAGACTTCACGAAGTCCAGTCTCAAGCTTTTTGACAAGTTTTCCATCCTTCACCAGATCATAAACACGAATAATCTTTTTTGTTGAAATGAAGAAGAAAGACCGTGTAGGATGGAATACTGAAGTAACTGCAACCCCATGCAACTTGAATGAAAGTGTCTGGGTAAACTTCTTAGAGAGCTTGTGTATAAAAATAGCTCTTGATTCACGTAAAGCCAAAGTCAAGAAAATCCAACGAGATGATAACTAATTTGGTAGATCTTCATATTTTTTTGTATAACAATAAATTATTAACTTAATTGCAAATGATAATATAAAGAGATAGCATCATGCAAAAAGGATATCCGCTGGCATCACTGTTGAAAGGTAGTCTCCTTTACGATGCCACTCTACTGAAGCCACGGTCTACAGGGCCAGCAAAGAAAACAGTTAAGAATCTTCATAGATGACCATCCTTCCAATCTTGACTTACAGTTAAGACACTCATATACTCGAACCACCACAAATAAACTGATGAAGGAAAAGGCCAATATACCTTGGAATGCCTTAATCTGATTCCCTCAAGTTTATCATCGTGAAGCCAGCTTACACTGAATGCTGTTGTACACATATAAGCAATATGTTTTGCAAAGGTTAGATGCCATTCATTTGATAAATGATATTCAAAGCACTAACAATCTCACACTGACCAGAGTCGTCGGGCATAGGCATCTCAACTGAGAGAAGTTCTTTAGTTCTTTTCTGTACTTCTTCAGTCCCACAACCAGTGTTCAAAAGAAGTACGTCTTGTCCCCTAAAAAGATTGCAATAGTCATTTTACACATTCAAGTAACAAGATCCCCAGTGAAATAAATGTAAAGTAAAAATGAAACCAAAATATATTGAATGCATCCTTACGCCGAGACAGCCACTATAGAATGCTCAGGATTAGGATTCCAAGCCACATATTTGACGGCTTCACCAATATCACAGATTTTGACACATCTACCAGTTTCAACCTCCCAAATACGCAAAGTTCCATCCAATGAACCTGTAAGAACCACAACAGATGATGAGATTTACATCCAATTTCAATTACCTAACTGAAAGTAACAGATAATTAAGAATGGCATTGATACCTGATGCAATCCACTGCCCTGAAGCTTCTACAGAAACTGATGTAACTGCATCCTCGTGGCCTCTATACTCAAGATAACATGCTACAGGGTAAGGCTTAAGTTCAGTTCGGCTCGGTAGCTTGGGCTTGAGAGATTCAGGGTCTATATTAAGCTGAAACATATAAATGATTTATTGTGAATAAATTTGATCATTGCCCTCATATGACTAGAATACCAGAATTAGACTGTACATTTTGAAAGATCTTGCAAAACTATCAAAACCTAACTGAATAATCACTAGGGAAAACAGGATTTTTCACTTACACGTTTCTTTCGGACTCTGGGGCACAAATATAGATCCAAACATCTCTCAAAGCATTCCTTCACAGCATTCTCATATGCAGGGATGCTTCTCATATTTGCAAACCTAACCAATATGATAATGGAGTGCATGTTAGAAGCTGAACAATCATGGAGAGTAACAAATTAACATTTAGTCCAAATTTCAATTCACATTCCATATTACCTTTTAGGTATAAATTTAGGACGGTCTTCTTCATACATTAACTGGTAAGAGTTGACCTCTTCTTGTGTTGGGATGTATTCTAAAGATGGATTGAAGGACTCCTCGTGGCCTAAAAGAAAATTCAAATTTTAAGATTTCCATCAAGTCTCAAGATATTTCACGCAAGCAAAAAGGAATTGCTCTCTATCTGATTTCTTACAATCCTCAGAATGTGAATGAAAACTAATACCAGGCAACTTTGGCTTTGGTGCAGGAATGTAAGTTAGATGGTTATTCTTTTCCGTTGAATTAGAGTCATCTTCCCACAATGGATAAACACTTTCTTCATCTTCTTCTTCCTCTTTAGACTTTTTAGGCTTAATTAAACCCTTGCGCATGGCCAACTTAATCTTATTAACCTGTAGAGTTATCAAAAGAAGTTCTGAGCATGGAACACAAAGCCATCTTAAACTGGAAAAATGACAATAATAATTTGTCCAACCCAAACACTAGAAAAAAGCAGAAAAAAGACTGCTGGACTGAAAATAAAATAAAACTACAGTAAAGGAAAAAGAAAGAAAGCACACAACAGGAGCAATACATTTAACATGCCTTACCAGTTTACTTTCAGATTTTGAAGGAATGAATCGTCTCTTGGGTTCAGGTGCATTTGACAGTGGATGCTTGGAGTCATCCCATTTAAACCAATCAACATATGGCTGCACTTGAAACATGGGGAATTTCACTTCAACTTTAATAAGGAATTCATTTGTATCAATAGAAGTATCATATTAATTAGAACTGGATAATTAGGATTTACAGACCGCATATGGATCAAAGTCACCATGTGGAGCCTTTCCTTCGAGTAGTCTACTAATCGATTTGATATCTTCTTTTGTTAGTTCTACTTCCTCATCGTTATATTCATCATAAATTTTGCGCCTGAATAGTAACAAAGCATAACAGAATCACAAAAAAGAACAAACATTCAAAACAAGAAGAAAAGGTAACAGAATAGATAATCAAACAATATACAAGACAGATGATCGAAAAACCATTTACTGTTATAATCCATCCCTCATGATTTTAAAGGCTGAAGTGCGACCCAAGGTACAAGTCTTAGTCTGGATAACTTCTCATGTGAGTTCAATACTTGTGATTTCATTAAGAGAAGGAGGAACACCAGCTTGCTTGTCTGCATGCCAGTTGTAAATTCAGGCATAAAGTGCAGAGCACTTTTTCCAGAATCAGTCTATGTTAGAGAAATATAGACTGATCGCTGTGTTTTAGTTTGTGGTGAGAATTCAGTATGAGGATGCTGAGAAGGTGGATTTTCTCCACCATAGAGTATGTTTCTGGGCATCTATATGGGCTTGGGTCTTTATAAAGTTCCAGGGAATTCCATAGTAATAATTTCGGGTTGGAAGGCCGCTGTTACTTAGCATTTTGATTTGATTGTATTATTAACAAATTGGCTGATAAAGAGATGTTCTATATTCAGTGGACATCTTGTTCTCTTTGAAACAATGAAAATTGGTTTCCAAACCAAAACAATAACTGAAAAAAGAAATGCAACATAGAAAATGGAGCATGTTACACTATATTCACCAAAATTCTTCACTTAAACTTGCATGGAAATAGCTGATATTTAACATCAATCCTTTAAATAATTGATGGCTATCATGTTAGAGATAAAAGCGCACCAGTTCTTTGAATCGTCAGCACTAGCAAGAAAGGATTGCAACTTATCTTCTTTTTCCTTCTTCTTTATCTTCTTCCCTTTAATGTCATAACCAATATGTTTCTCATCCCGATACCACTCCAAGGGAACATCACCGACAGTATTTCGAGGAACAACCTATTAAAAACAGAAAAAAGGATGACAAAGTCACTCCTTTCAGTGAATTCAGATAACCATACCATAACAAAATCACATGTAATTGTCAATAGACAACAACAACAGACCTCATCCTCAGATGAATCACTCTCCTCAACTCCCTCACCAAGTTCAGAGCTATCACTTTCATCATCATCATCACCAGAATCACTGGCCATGCCATCATTGTCGCTTGTGTTGATAACACCCTGCCATGGTTATACTCGACAATATTAACACACGCACACTCTCAAAACAATAAACTTGTTGAATCAAACCGGCGTCACTTTTCTACAAAACAACAGATGACATGCCATGGAAAATTAAATCCTACATCTTTAAACTCTTCTTTTTCTACATATTTGCAGTTACCTCATCTCCGGAGGAATCATTCTCTTCGCCTTCTGAGTCCGAGTCTCTGATTGACGGATAATCCTCCGAATCCGATCCTTCACCATCTGACATATCCTTGATTCTCATTGCAAACAAAACCCAGTACTTGAAACAAAACAAAAAATAGAAAAATGTTAGGTTCTGTTGAAAAAAATTCAAAAACTATCCGCAAAAATATTAAATTTCGACCCCCCCCTGCAAAATTTCATGTATTTCAACAGTTATACTATCTTCATTCGATCTCAGCAAGTATTGATATAATTGAATTTTCATGAGAACGTAATGAAATTAAACCCTAAACAACGCAAAAATTCAAGTTTGTAAAAGAAAGAAGCACGTGGGAATACGTACAAATGTTTCCTAGTGGCAAAGGCGGGATTCGAATTTGGGCGGGCTGATGAACTTGGAAGCTCCAAGACTAGAGGAACTGAGGAAGGCGACGCTTCTGAGGCGCGAGCGGAGTGCAGGAACGCTTATAACTAAAATTTATTTATTTTTCTTTTTTCTTCGGGGGGTTTAGGGTTTAGGACGGCCCCGTGTGGCTTGTGTATGTTGCGGGAGAGGATAGCTAAAACTAAAAATTCATGGTTGTACTAAAAAATAAAAATTTATCGCATAATATTTCTTAGATTATGCGTTTTTATTTATAAATTTAAGTTTGAATATGTTGTATATAGTATTACGGTTGATTGTTAACTTTTTAACATTTGTAAGTTATAAATCTTAAGTTTAAATTTCATAAATAATGAGTTATATACTAATTTATTGTCCTCACTCATTATATGTAGATATATCACTCTCCTCTTTAAAAATTGGGTAGGATCACATGAAAAAACGCTGATAGAAGAAAATTAGTGTTACAAATGCTAGACTTATAAACAAAAAAAAGTAACGTTAAATAGAAAATACAAACACATAATAGATGCAATTAATTAGTCGTGACGGTCTCATATCTCTTCATAAAGAAATAAAGACTATAATGCGTATACGATAAGCAAAAACATTAGCCCACAATAGATAAGTGATAGTATTTGGTTTTTTTTGAGAGATGATTCGGAGGGGCTAAAAATGTTTTGTGACAACCAAGTACTTCTGACTACATTAAGCAAAAAATAATAAAGAAATAAATAAATAAAGTATTTATAGATTATTGAAGCATTTCATGGAGAAACACTTCCTAGTACTTTCTAGAAATCACTTGAATATTTTAATATTCATAATATAAGCACGTAAAAGTAGTTACCCATCGTGTAGCTTAACTGAACTCCTCCTTGTTTTTATAAACAAAAGTGTTGTATAGAAAAATACGTAGTAGTCCCATGATGCCAAATTTGACGGGCTCACCAGATAGAAAAGTAACTGGCCCAAGATGTTCTATTTCCAAAACTTTGAAATAAAAAAAGACGCCGGTTGAGCTCAATCTCGAACTGTAAATTCACGTATAATCTAAACATATATTATTGAAGCATTTCGGGAATCAAAGCGAGGACACGCCGGTACGTCTTGTTTACAGTTATTTTGCACTTAACTGCTTACACAGCGACATCAGTTCGCATTATACCTCGCGTCAGACCTGTACCCATCCCGTCCCTCTCTCCTTGCGCGAACAGTCTTGCACCTCTACTCTCCAAATGTCTGGGCCCGTCCGGCCATAGACTTGTCTCATGCTCGTCGGCCAGCCTTCAAAATCCAGGCCACCCGCTACCCAGGTGGGCGGATCAAAGTCGGGAAGTCTCACACTACCGCTGGTTTCGAGCCTTTTTCGGCCTTTCCAGCTATTTTAGGTATAAATTTATTGCTTTTTATGGAATTTTTATTCCCTATGGTTTTAGTCGTTGAGGCCGGAATTTGAAATACTGCTCTGTTTAGTTGCTCGGAAAGTAGAAGAAAATGAAATTATGTTGTTTCCTGTAAAATCACTTAACCATATAATCAATTTTCAAAATTCAGATTAATGGGATTTAGCATGCTAAATATTACATGATTACTAATTGGATAGCTGAAAATCATGAACAAAGTTTTAGTCAAATTTCATAAACTTGAAAACTGTTATAATTTAGGCACATGTTAAACTCCTAATTGATAAAATCACCATTATTTTTTGCGATAAAATCAACTGACAATATGACTTTAACCCCTCAAATTCAATTTTTTCCATATCAAACCCAACATAATTTTTTTACTAAAAAAAAAGCCAGTGACTAGGATCCACCTAAGTGAATTCATTAATTACATATTACTTTACACATTTTACATTTTTTAGATGCCTAAAATTGACACCCCGACCCGGAATATCCATTAGGACCCCAAATCGAGGCGCGCTGGCCGACACTAAGAATGTGGCGAAGCCATAAAGTGTGATAATGTATAAAATGTGAATACATTAAAATCTTAAAATGCCTAAGTACACAAGTGCGCGATGAGCGGGTCTAGACCCATTTCACGCGTAATACAAAGCATAGGTATAGTACAGTAAGGTAAGATAATGATTATACCATCAAAAGAAGCCACCTGCACTGGGAAGTGCCACAAATCCTCATTGATACGAAAACTCTGCTGCTAGTACCTAGAGGTGTGCATAAATAGAAAATGTGAGTGAGTGATCGAAACAAAGATTTTCAAAATCATTTTCCATTATCAAAGGTAGTAACCCCTCGCCGTAAGACCTGTATAGTTTCCAACAAATCATACTACGTAAGAGTATAAAATCAAAAGTATACTAATAGTAAACCCGAATATATACCACTATCCAGCATCTTAGTAGTAATACAATAATCATGTGCTTAATAAACCATACTAGCATGTAAGTCAGAATCACCTATGGTGACCTGTACAACTGTACACATATCACATCAACCAATACTAACACATAAGTCGGAGTCACCTATCGTGTCTTGTACGACTTATCCGTATCTCATCAATCAATGCTAGTCAATAGCTCAATATTATGCTAGCCAATAGCTCAATAATATGCTAGCCAATAGCCCATCTACCAAATCCTGCACACGAGTCGGAATCACCTAAAGTGGTCTATACGACAAGCTGGGTGTAAATAAATACGCTCAAGTGCTACGATCATGTGAAGGTTGTGCGAAGTATCGCAAGTCACCTACGAGTTAGAACCACCTAAAGTGGTCTGTACGACAGGCTGGCACCTACCTTGGATCCAAGGTGAGCGTGTGGTGTGAGAAGTGAACGATCACGTGAAGGCTAGGCCCTGGCCATGGCGGGAGCACTAACACCGAGGTCCAGGTTTATG
>NC_084804.1:30095111-30105111 GCF_963583255.1 Pyrus communis
TGCCTCGAGTGACTACGCTTGTCCTTGGGATAGGTCTTACCTATATGCGAAACAACTATAAAAACGTAAATTTTAAAGCACATAACCAACATTACGAAATAACTTCTCATACAATGCTCAATTGGGGTGTGTGAATACACCAATGTGATCTAATCAACCTCACGAACATCCCCATATTTTTAAAATAATTTTCTGACACCGCACGTGCCCCCACGCGCTGGCCAAGGCACGGCCACACGCGCTGCCCACGCGCAAACACGTGTCTGGCACACTGATGGCGTCAGTTAACGCCATTAGGAATATTCCGTTAAGTTTAACAGATTCTGTTAACGCCGTTAGGAATATTCCATCCAAATTGACGGAATATTCTGTCATCTTCTCCGGCCACACTCCGATGCCGTCGCCGTCGTTGGAAAATCGGGAAAAAATTCTAA
Organism: Pyrus communis; assembly: GCF_963583255.1. Lineage (NCBI taxonomy): Eukaryota > Viridiplantae > Streptophyta > Magnoliopsida > Rosales > Rosaceae > Pyrus > Pyrus communis. The sequence continues at coordinate 30,095,546 of NC_084804.1, forward strand.
ACTTAATATCTCACTCGTTTTTCACCCAAATTTCACGAAATTGGTACCAAAATGAAGCTTACAACTAGAGGAACAAATCCTTACCACTTTCAAGCACTAAAACCAACAGAATCTCGCGGGAAAAACTCCACCAAATCCGGCCAAACCTGCAACTCATGATCCCGACGTCCAAAACCTTCAAACGAACCACCCCAAGCCTTCTAAGAACCTCACCAAGCTTCCTACAAACTTAAAATTCTCAAAAACACAAGAATTAACGTGTGCATGAACAGTACCCCGATTTACACCTATTGGGTTCGACATGAAATGAAGGGTTCCCTTACCTGAAATGGGTATGGTTGTACTCCTAAGAACCTCACAAGCACAAATATGTAGTTTGTTTCCTCGATCCATAACGTTTCCGATGGTTTTGGTGTTGTCCGTACGAAGAAGATAGGAAAGGGAGAGAGAGAGGGACTCGGGATAGGAAGAAGATGGGGATGAAAGTGTATGGGTGCGTGTGTGGTCCAAAAACAGCCAGTCAAATTCCAAAAATGACCACATAACGAAACAAACATACTAGGGGGCAAAACTGTCATTTCACCCCTACAGTACGAAAAGTCCGGAACGAGCTATCACATTATGAGTTCATATATATATATATATATATTTTTTTTTTTTTACCGAAAAAAAAAAACCTAATATATGTAATAATACATAAAAAAAAAAGTAATTTACCTACCATGTACAAAAATGTGTATAAATATATATATGTGTGTGTGTGTGTGTATTTATATAATTAGACCATATTAATTTACCTACCTACCACCTACTATTTGAAATATTCATTTCCAATTATGCAAAATATTGTATACCAACGACAAAATAATGCATAAACTTAGGAATTGGATCATGCTTTTGATTTTATCTTTTACCTACAAACAATCATATACATATTACTTTATATATTTTTACCAAAAAACGTCCCTAATAGGCTAATATATGTAACAATACATGAAAAATAATTTACCTACCATGTATACAAAAATGTTATTTGATTCAAAATATATAATCTAGGTTTTCTCAATAAAAAAAAATTATATATATATATATATAATCTAGGTGTAGTATATATATTTTTTTATATAATTGGAACAAATTAATTTACCTACCTACAAATTAATATCCAATAATTTACCTACAAAAAAATTATACCTCGTGTGTGACATCCCACATCGCCCAGGGGAGTGATCCTTAAATGTATATTCTCATCCCTACCTAGCACGAGGCCTTTTGGGAGCTCACTGGCTTCGGGTTCCATGGGAACTCCGAAGCTAAGCGAGTAGCGCGCGAGAGCATTCCCAGGATGGGTGACCCATCGGGAAGTTCTCGTGTGAGTTCCTAGAAACAAAACCGTGAGGGCGTGGTCGGGGCCCAAAGCGGACAGTATCGTGCTACGATGGTGGAGCGGGCCCGGGAAGTGGTGCCGCCCCGGGCCAAATTATCATATCCCGGCCCGGGGAGGATCACTTCTCGGGCCCGCTCCACCACCGTAGCACGATATTGTTCCGCTTTGGGCTAATTGTCACATCCCGGCCCGGGCAACACCACTTCCAGGGCCCGCTCCACCATCGTAGCACGATACTGTCCGCTTTGGGCCCCGACCACGCCTTCACGGTTTTGTTTCTAGGAACTCACACGAGAACTTCCCGATGGGTCACCCATCCTGGGAATGCTCTCGCGCGCTACTCACTTAACTTCGGAGTTCCCATGGAACCCGAAGCCAGTGAGCTCCCAAAAGGCCTCGTGCTAGGTAGGGATGGGAATATACATTTAAGGATCACTCCCCTGGGCGATGTGGGATGTCACAATCCACCCCCCTTAGGGGCCCGACGTCCTCGTCGGCACACACGCGGTCAGGGTTAGGCTCTGATACCAAACTGACATACCCCGACCCAGAAAGTCCACTTGGACCCTGAATCGAGCTGTGCTGGCCGACACCTGAAAGGTGACGAAGCCATAAAATGTGATAGTGTATAAAAAGTGAATAAATTTGAATCTAAAAGTGTCTAAGTACCATGAGTTCGCTCCCACTCGTAGCGCACTCTGGTACTTAGACACTTTTAGATTCAAATTTATTCACTTTTTATACACTATCACATTTTATGGCTTCGTCACCTTCCAGGTGTCGGCCAGCACAGCTCGATTCAGGGTCCAAGTGGACTTTCTGGGTCGGGGTGTGTCAGTCCCAAAGCGGACAATATCGTTTTACGATGGTGGAGCGGGCCCGAGAGGTGGTGCCGCCCGGGCCAGGATGTGTCAATTTGGTATCAGAGCCTAACCCTGACCGCGTGTGTGCCGACGAGGACGTCGGGCCCCTAAGGGGGTGGTGGATTGTGACATCCCACATCGCCCAGGAGAGTGATCCTTAAATGTATATTCTCATCCCTACCTAGCACGAGGCCTTTTGGGAGCTCACTGGCTTCGAGTTCCATGGGAACTCCGAAGTTAAGCGAGTAGCGCGCGAGAGCATTCCCAGGATGGGTGACCCATCGGGAAGTTCTCGTGTGAGTTCCTAGAAACAAAACCGTGAGGGCGTGGTCGGGGCCCAAAGCGGACAATATCGTGCTACGATGGTGGAGCGGGCCCGGGAAGTGGTGCCGCCCGGGCCGGGATGTGACATCGTGTGTAATATAATATCTTCTTTTTTTTTCACTATTAAATGGAGAATAATTTACCCATAACAAGAAGAAATATAATTTGATGTATTATATTGAAAAATATTATGTCATACCTATATTTATATTGCAATAAAACGTGCCTAATATATGTAACAATACATGAAAAATAATTTACTTACAAGTTAGAGAAGTGTTATTTGATTCAAAATATATAATACGGATTTAGTATAATTTTTTTTTTAATAATTGGAACAAATTAATTTACTTCCCAATTAATGCAAAATATATATATATATATATATATATATATCACAAAAAGTTAAATTTTTGGTATGATATGGATACAATTAATGCAATACAACTGTTTATATATTTTATATCACTTTTTCTACGACTTCTAATTTGGGATAAATTTAGGGATTTGGGAAAGCGGCATGGGTGTAAATAAATTGTATTAGTAGGTCAATAGTGTTCTGATGTGGTTGTAGATTTTAAATTTGGGCTTGTATTAGACGTTTATATGTAGCTAGGTTTTTATTTAGGAATCATGAATTGTAAAGGCCAAAATCTAAAGCACCCTAAAATCAAAGTAATTTGTTTTTCCTTCTCTCTTTTAATTTTTTATATAACTTTGTACTGAAACAGAGCTAGCTTAGATAATTATATTTGATCTATTGAACTGATTTTGTGTTGTTTGTTTTTTGGGATAAAGCTTAAAAATTTAAGGGAAAATTTGAAATAGGTCCAATTTTATAGACTACCTTTTGAAATATGTCCAATTTTTAGTGACTTTTGACTTTTGAAATAGGTCCAATTTTTAGTTACTTTGGATCCATATAAAAAAAAACCCCAAAATTTAAGCCAGAAAATTTTAAGTCATCCCAGAAACTGCTTTTCTCCTCCAATCCTTAGACCATCTCCAACTCTTGGCCTAAAACCTAAAATTTTTAGCCCAGAAAATTTACGTTTTAACCCAAAAACAATTTTTCTGCTTCAACTCTTCTTGCCTAAAATTTTAGCCCCAAATTATTAAAGAATGAATTTAAGCTATTTTTTTTTAAATTAACTTTAAAAAAATTATGTAGACTATCCTAAATAAATTTTATGAACATTTTAACCTAAAAATATTTAAATTCCGATAAATATTGAAAAATCACTAAATCGATACATGAAACTCATGAAACACTATGGAAGAATATGAAAATCATGATAGAGATGTATAAACATGAAATACACAAGACACACAGAGCACATATGAAGCATATAGAAAACACATGATAGAGATGTATAACACACCAAACATGTGAAACACATGACACACACGAAACACATACCAAATACATACAAAACACATGAAACGCAAACCTTCAATCATCCTCTATATAAGCATATGTTGAATATCTAACCATCACATAACATATTCACCAATTTTCCAACTTTCAAAGTGTTTTTTTTTTCTTCCTCAAAATCATCAATGAGTGATAAAAGAAGGCGTAGCTTGGTAATGCAGATGGCACAATACCAAGCAAGAAATGGTAGAAAGAAAAATTGGAAGAATTGTAGGAGAAAAGTGAGTTTTGTGTGGATGTTTGAACAAATACATAGGTATTTATAGAGTTTTTGGGTGAATTTTGAGTTAAATATATTTTTTTAATTATTTTAGCCATTGGATTTAAATTTGGACCGTTAGATCTTTTTTTTTTTACCATTAGATTTGATTATATTTGTTCTCAGCCGTTAGATTCAATAAATATATAAATATAAAAAAAATATTTGGATGTAGGCCGTTGGATCAACCAACAACTTGTTTATCTCAACTGTTGGATTAAAAAGAGCCGTTGGCTCTCTGGCGCAAGTGGCCGACAAGCTCATGTGGGTGGGACCTGTTGAGAATATCGCGTTTAAGAGTGGGAAAAATAGAACAAACTCCGGAAATCGAAAACAAATAACCAAGATAAATAGTACTAAGAATTTACGTGGTTCAGCAATATGTGCCTACGTCCACGGGACAACAACAACAATCTTTCACTATATCAATAATGAGTACAACCAATAATCTTGCCAAATCTCTAGAACTAGGACTTGATGAAAAACCTGAAAGAACAAGAACAAGAACTATACTATCTCTTTTCTTTTATCTCGCACACACTTTACAATATTCTCTCACTCTAATCCCTTGAGTGGTACACAATTTATTGTTTTGCTCCCTTCTTAAATTCAAAACTAGTACAATAGCCCCTTTATATAGACATAATAATGGTCTTCTTCAATAAGGATTATTAATCCTAATTGGAATCTAGTTATCAATCCTAATTGGAATCTAGTTATGAATCCTACTCCAATTAAGAAACTAACTCCAATTGGGAAAACAATTTAATCCTCTAAGACTATAATTCCTTATAGACTTAGGACAACTTATCATGGGTTGGAAAAACTTAACAATCTCGCCCTCCAAAGCATGAGGAAGGTATACCAAAAAAAAATAGGATTGCTCATCTTGACCAAACTCCCATTAATCGAACTTTTCCTAACCAGACTCCCCCTGATCGAATTACTCATTAACCAAGGCCCTCTTGATTAGACTTCTCTTGACCAGACTCCCCTTGATCGCAATACCCATGACCAAACTCCATGTGATTTAACATCTTTTGACCAAAATTCACTTTACCAAACTTCTCTTGACCAGGCTCCCCTTGATCAGAACTACCATCATCATTGGCAAAGACAATTATAGACTTCTTTGCCATAAAACATCGCTTATCTTCATCTTGGTCCAATCAGCATCAGACATACGTGTTGGCTTGCTCTTAATACCTTCAGTAAAGCAGTCCTCCTCTTGATTTCCACGTAACCCAATTAAAGCGGGTTGCACCCTTCATTCTAAACAGATATAAGCCAAACCTGGCTTTGATACCACTTGCTGAGAATATTGCATTTAAGAATGGGAAAATAGAACAAACTCCAGAAATCGAAAACAAATAACCAAGATAAATAACACTAAGAATTTACGTGGTTCGGCAATATGTGCCTATATCCACGGGACAACAACAACAATCTTTCACTATGTCAATAATAAGTACAACCAATAAACTTGCCAAATCTCTAGCACTAGGACTTGATGAAAGACCTGAAAGAACAAGAAATACACTATCTCTTTTTCTTTTCTCTCGCACATACTTTACAATATTCTCTCACTCTAATCCCTTAAGTGGTATACAATTTATTGTTTTGCTCCCTTCTTAAATTCATAACTAGTACAATAGCCCCTTTATATAGACATAATAAGGGTCGCCTTCAATAAGAACTATTAATCCTAATTGGATTCTAGTTATGAATCCTACTCCAATTGAGAAACTAACTCCAATTGGGAAAACAATTTAATCCTCTAAGACTATAATTCCTTATAGACTTAGGACAACTTATCATGGGCTGGAAGAGCAGGGGCGTCTGGTGCTCAAGCGTCGAGTTTCACTCGTGTTGGTGGGGCCCAAACCATTTTTTGGGCTAAATCTAGGCCAGTTTCTAGCTTTTTTTAGGTTTTAGGTTTTAGGTCCAAATTAGAACTTGGGTTGGAATGGATTAGGAGGAATAGAAGGGAAATTATAGGTTTTAGGCTATGAGTTGGAGTTGGCCTTATGGCTTAAAATTTTACCCCGAGATTATTAAACAATGATTTTAGTCTAACTTTATTTTTTCAGTAACTTTTTTGAAAATAAAATTTATTTTGATGAACATTATCGTCTAAAAATATTTAAATTCTGAGTAAGTAATTCAAAATCATACAAATAAATAGGTATTTATAAAGTTTAATTTAAATTTGATTTAAATAATTTTCTTCAATCATTTTAGGCGTTAGATTTAATTTTGGGCTGTAAAATCTTTTTTTTTACCATTAGCTTATTTGATCATAGCTATTAGCCTATAAGTGAAAAACAAAAAAAATGTTTGAAATATAACAATTTGGTGGGTTTAGAATATTTTAAGCTAGACTTAAATCCTGTGGGAAATCTAGCCCAAAGATATATTTTCTCCCCAGAGCTTATTTTAGGCCATGGTTGGAGATGGTTTTAAAGCTTATATTTTAAGCTTTATCCCATGAGTTGGGGATGGTCTTACCTTGTTTGAAGACTGGGCATCTGCTACACTCAAAATGTCATATTTGGATGATATTTTTCATGAGTCTGCTGGTGTTCCTAGTAAAGCTGTGCATCTAGGACTCGAAGAACTTGGTCATATTTCCATTTGTAATTGCCTCGAGATGGCCAACTAATTTTCAAGTTCCTTTTTTTGCAGCTCGTGCTGGTGGCCGATTTCGACCTAAGGCAAAGCCACAGCCTAGCAGGGTAACATCTACAACAGTTGCCCCTGCTCTTCCAATTGTCATAACAGAAAGACCCGTCACATTATCTACCACTGTCTCAGATAGTGTTACATTTGTTGATACTGGAGACGATAAACTAAAAGATCAAATTGGGAGCATAAAGCCATAAAAAAACAATGAAATTCCATTGTCTAGTGGCAAGGACTCTGAACCTTATGAATCAGCTCCAACAGCTACTCTTCAATCAGACGTTGCAGATTCTGATAGAAAAGTAGAGGGGGAGATAAGAATAAGTACCTATTTCCTGGTTTCATTGTTTTTCGTTTCTAGTTGATAACTTATGATGTTTTCCAGAATGCAGACATATTCTTTGGATTGGAATGTCATGATGATTCTATAAGCCAAACTGCCAGAAGTACAGTTGACTTTTTCAAAATGAAAACTTTTTCTAAATATAGTAAAAACATTGCATTAGTTAGTACTGTCTGTTGACTGTGGTAAGCACTTGTTCTTTCAGTAGAGATTGCTGTCAACAAGTTTGGTGATAAGGCTACTACGAGTACCCAACCAGGTGACAAGTTCTTCCCTTCATATTCTGTTAATCATGATTTAGAAATAGCAACTTTCTCAATGGTAAAACTTTGATGATCCTACACATTGCTCCACCAAGTCCTCTTCGTTCGTGGTGTGTAATGTTGCAGAAGCATAAACATGTTCTGATTATTGTACAACCCAAGATTCAACGTCCTGCATAGAAGTTTTCATTTCTAGCAAACAGGGTGAAATGCAGTTAAAAACTGAGGTAAAGGCTGTACTATCACTGAAACAGTAATACTTGTTAGGTTATTGATTTTGATTAATTGGGCATTTTAGTGTCAGATAGATGGGGTTTTCTCTGAGTTTGAAGTTCTAGATATTGTGTGTGATGTCGCCATTTCATCTGGTATGTGCACAACCACTTGACTTTGGTATTTTTGCTACTATATTGTATGTTGGGAATTGAGTCCGGGTTCATTTAGAATGACATGTTGGCAAACTTCAACCTAAGCTCAAAGTGAAAAAAAGGAAAGGATAATCTGCACATTCTTTGCTCTGAAGTTGAGCCTACTATGGGTCCACAAACTGCACATTTGGTACATTTCAAAACTGGTGACATGAATGAGAGCTCACTTCTTGCCTTCTCTTCTGGAAATGTTGATCATCCGTCTCCCAGGCTTGGTGATTCTAGTACCCTGAATCCAACCTCTGATTCCCAAGTGAATACAGAAAACCTTGCTGAAACTAACCACTTGGGTGGTATCATTTTAGGGGAGGTGGTGCATTTAGAAGCTGTTATTGGGACACCTGGAAATTTGGTAATTACTTTCAACAATAATATTTGTCCATGCAATTCGTAGGGGGTTGGAAATAAAGATTAATTGTGTTAAACTACCTACTTCTCTTTGTTTATTGGAGTGTGCAAGGTCATAAGAGTAGAAATAGAAACGCTTCTACAGCGTCAAATCTTCCTCATAAGTGCAAATCTTCTGCAACCGAGAAAGCTAAAGGTGAAACATTGTCCAGGCAGCCGAGGAAGAGGGTACCTCATATACAAGTTGATGAGCTAGCAGATGAGGCTAACGACGATAGCTTCAATGTTGAACCTTATATTGATTCTAAGGTCAATGAAGATGTGAATAATGATGATGAATATAGGGAGCATAATACATCGGAGAGGAAAATAGTCCCCAGAAAAGGCCAAAAAAACTGTATCAGAAAAAGAACCAGTTCAAAAACATAAGAGGACCAAGGAAGCATTTGATTAGTCAACCAAAGACGCTCCAAAAAAGTTCTCTCATTCAACTTTAGGAATAGAAGACAAGGTAAATGAATATCTGGATACCTAAGATTGTGAGACACAAAATTTGGATGTCTATCGTTTTAATTTTCTTACCTTTTGTGGTGGATAAGTCTTTTGCTTGAAATCCCAGAGGAGGAATTTGACACCTATAAATTTCTCTCATAAATCTCATTCGTCTAGTAGAGCAAATGGGGCTGTTAAAGGTACACTCTGGTCAAAAAATTTCACATGAGGAAGCCTTATCTTGTTTCACTTCCAACATTGACATTGGCTTCTTTGCTTTGTTCTTATGTGTCCATTCTTGTAGATTAAGGAACCAAGAAAATTGACAACTCCACACCCGAATGAAAGGTACTTGAATTCTTATACAGAAGCTACAAGTGGCAAATAATGCCCCGGGGAATCTTGGTGATGGTTCATTTGAATTTCTTATCTTTGTACACAAAGTAGTGCAAATTTTGTAATGATCACGCTTAATGCACTTGTGTGTGGGATCTCTAATGCGTTACTTTTAAAAATTTACATTGTGTGGCAAGGGCTCTAAACACTGACCTCATTTGTCCAGAGATGGTAGTAAGTGAATAGGGTGAAGTAGTTGAAAGATGTTTATGAAATTATTGTATGTGTCTCTTGTTGAATAAGAAGAGTATCCAAGATAACTCTAATGATCCCAAGAAGAAGAAAATAGAGCACACTCTTAAAGAAAGCTCACAAAACAAACTAATTAGCAAAGCTTTTCTTATTT
>NC_084804.1:30472611-30487611 GCF_963583255.1 Pyrus communis
CTAACATTTCTTCTTCTATTGTGGTCTTTAAGACAAACATTGATTTGCCTGCTTTAATTTTCCACTTCCGCAAGACGCCGTTAGCATCTTCCGCTGCCGGTTGTGTAACTTCACTACCACCGACAACCTCCCACAAGTCTTGACCTTGAAGGTAAGACTCTATACACGTTGCCCACGTGTTATAGTTTTGGTTGTTGAGCTTCTTGATTCCTCCAACAACTTGAAGATCACCCATCGTATCGGCAAGACTTTGACTACACCGAACAAGCTTGAGTGACTACCGTGCAGAGTAATACACTACTCTCGACACAAAGAAGCTCCCTCTCAAGGTTTGTGATAACCCCAGCAATAATCTCAAGAAATTTTTTCTGATGTGGAAGATCAGTCAAAACTGCAACCACAGAGCATACTCGGAATTTCAAGAGACTTTACAACCAATGCTCTACCAAGAACGATCCCTGACCGACTTGGCTCTGATACCAATTGTTGAATAAGAAGAGTATCCAAGATAACTCTAATGATCCCAAGAAAAAGAAAATAGAGCACACTCTTAAAGAAAGCTCACAAAACAAACTAATTAGCAAAGCTTTTCTTATTTAGCTCTAGGCTTTGTTTTTCCTTGGATGATTTACAATGCTTGAGGACTTGGGTATTTATACCAAACCAAATGAAAGCTACACCACACACTTACTTCACCTACAACATCCACCTACTTCACCTACAACCTCCACTTACTTCACCAACCTCACACACTTACTTCACCAACCTCACACTCTTACTTCACCTACAACATCCACCTACTTCACCTACAATTGACATTGATTCTCAACAACGGACTTATGCAGAAGCTTGCTATGGAGGCTTTTGAAGTTGCCATGGTGAGTATAATAAGGGTTGTACTTGGCGCAAGAGTAACTTAATGCCCTTTCAATCATGTGTGGAACATTAGCCATGTCTAATTTTATATGTCAACTGTCGATGATCTAATTTGGGGCATCCAAAATTGCACATAAAATTGCACTTAAACAACTTTTGGCCATTGCAATTTCTCAAATAAAGTTGGCATGATGAGTAGTCATTTGCAGCATCAAATAAATGAGTTCCATTATTTGCCTACACTCGATCTATATTGTTGTGATAAATAAGCGTAATCTAGTCGAATTAATTGGATAATGCCGATATAGCATGATAACAGTAATAATGGATACCCCAATGCAGCTTGAACTGTTTTTATCGGCAAATGTTGACTTACCAAACTGTCTGAGAACATAAAATGTGTGGTTCCTACATACCATGAATCTGAGCCTTCGATTAATGCCTGATTTTTATATTCATATTATGGTAATATAGACATCTGACGATACAGATTTGTCAAGATAACGTATTTACTGTTATTCTATAGGTAAATAATGTGGACAATTATGAGAACCAACTGTAGGTTATTTTCTTGCATTTGGAATTTCTCACATCCAAAATTTGAAACAATATTTATGGAAGTAGGTAAGGACTAGTGCCCGGATTGTGGAAGGGGATCCTGGTAGGGTAATTTGCAAGGAAGCAGAACGAGTGAAGCCAGCGGCTGTGATCCTAGGTACCAGAGGCAGAGGATTCATTCAAAGGTACCCTTCCTCTCTCTCTCTCTCTCACATAATTCATTTACTCACTTTATTGCTGGGATTTCTTCAGTGTACTACAAGGAAGTGTGAGTGAGTATTGCATGCGCAACTGTAAATCAGCTCCGGTTGTAATCGTTCCAGGAAAAGGTATTATTTTCCATCTTATATGTGAATGGAACCAGCTTAAAGTCGATTGCACATAACTTTTTTTTGAAACATAAATATTTGTATCTTGAATTGGCAGAAGCTGGAGATGAGTCGATGATCTAGTTAGCGGAGCTCATGGTATGTATAGAACAGTTTGGCCCTTGTTTAATGCTGTGCAATTTCTTTTAGTACCTTGCTGGATTATCTGGACGTAGTTGTTGGACTTGGTATGGTTGTAAGACTAATAATCAACCTACTGTAAATGGTTATTCGGATGAAATGGTCAAAATGTAGAAAAAGATATGTGGGCTGAAAAGTATATTTCATTGCTACGTGATTAAGAATATATACAATTACATTCCTTGCACAACAAGGTATTATCCCTACAAGTTAGGAATACAACTACAATTAGGATTACAATCATATCTAGACTCTAACTATGTTTCTACTTATCTAACACTCCCCCTCAAGTTGGAAAGTGGATGTCAAGAACTCCCAACTTGCGTAACATAGTAAAAAACTTTTCCTTCCCGAGAGGCTTGGTGAACAAATCTGCCAATTGGTATGCCGTACCAACATACTTGGTTTCTATAGTGCCATCTACAATCTTATCTTGTATAAAGTGACAATCCATCTCAATGTGACGAGTCCACTCATGAAAAACAGGATTAGCAGTTATATGTAATACTGCTTGATTATCACAAAATAAAACGGAAGGACCATCTAAAGGAATGTTCAAATCCTTCAACAAAAACCGAAGCCAAATTAACTCACAAGCACCTGCCATAGCCCTATATTCTGGCTTAGCTAAAGAGAGTGAAACAATTTTCTGTCGCTTCGTCCGCCATGAAATCAAAGAATTTCTCAAGAATACACAATACCCAGAGTCGAACAGCGAGTGATAAGACAACCAGCCCAATCAGAGTCACAAAATGTAGCTAACTTGGTTTGGTTGTCAGAACAGAATAATAAGCCTTGACCTGGAGTAAACTTCAAATAACGAACAACACGAAGCGCAACATCCATATGAGGTACACGTGGCTCGTGCATAAACCAACTCAAAACATGCACAGGATAGGTGATATCCGGCCTATTAAATGTCGATACTTTCAGGATCCTTGAGAAGTTCTCATTTATTAGATAATTTTGTATCATCCATAGGAAGACTTTTATCCAGAGATAAGACTTCAGAGAATCAATGGCACTGATGTCATTGCCTATAATCACAATATCATCCACATCAATGAGCAAGGCTGTGAAAAAAGTACCGGACTTTCTGGTGAATAGTGAATAGTCAGCTTTGGATTGTTGAAAACCAGCGGAAAGAATGGCACTAGTGAATTTGGCAAACCATTGGCGAGAAGCCTGCTTGAGACCATTAAGGGACTTATGAAGGCAACACACAAGATTCTCCCCCTATCGTCGAAGACCAGGAGGAGGAGACATATAAATTTCCTCATGTAAATCACCATGCAAAAAAGCATTATTAACATCAAGCTGATGAAGAGACTAAGACTGACTAGCGGCAAGAGCAATAAGACAACACACTGTAATCATCTTAGTAGTAGGAGAAAAAGTGTCATGATAATCAATACCTTCAGACCGTGTGTAACCTTTAGCAACTAAGCGAGCTTTATAATGCTCAGTGGAACCATTAGAATTATACTTTAGTTTGTACACCCACTTACAATCAATGGGAACTTTGCTAGGGGCAAGGTAGTCAAAGTCCAAGTACCATTGGCATGTAAAGCTTGAAGCTTCTCATTCATGGCACGATGCCAACTAAGGTCGCTGGCAGCCTCGGCAAAGGATGATGGCTCCACTTTTCGACTAACAGAGTAAATATATGAAAGATGTTTAGGAGAGTAACAGATGTAAGAAATAAAATTACAAAGTGGATATCGCGTACCTTTTGCAGAATCAGGTTGCGAAGTCGAGGATTTGTGTGGTGGCAGAATCACCTGCGAACAAACGTAGTCTTCTAAATAGGTTGTGGATTTACAGGTACGGGAAAAAGTGTGTAGGGTGTGGGGAATGTCAGGATGAGGCGTGGGCTGGGAGATGAGGGGTTCGTGGGTAGTTGGGTGGAATCCGAGTCAATATCGGTGGAAGGAGCAGGTGAGGTAGGAAGTGTAGTGGTGGGAGGATGGACAGGTGAGGTGGCAGCATGGGAAGAGGGCATGGAAGTGGAGGTGGGTGAGGTGGCAGTATGGGAAGGTGGCGTGGTGTCAAGAGGTGGTGGATAGGAAAGGTCCAAATGAGAGGGAAGAGGCAGTGTAAGCGTGGGGGATGAGGTAGGGGTGGGGTTAACGGCAAAAGAGAAGGAATCTTCATGAAAGATTACATCCCTACTGGTCAGAGTGCGGTGAGTGTCTAGGTCATATAGTTTGTATGCTTTCTGTCCATGAAGGTAACCAAGGAAGATGCAATGATGGGCCCGAGGGGAAAATTTAATGGTGGGAATAATAATGGTGGCATAGGCTAGACAACCAAAGACACGGAAGTGGTCATAGGTTGGTGTTTTGTTATGAAGAACCTCAAAAGGAGATTTATTATGGAGAAGATGGGTAGGGAGATGGTTTATTAGATAAGCAGCTGTAAGAACACATTCACCCCAAAATTTTAGGGGAAGATATAATTGGAAGCAAAGGGCACGAGCAGTTTCAAGGAGGTGCCTATGTTTTCATTCAACAATGCCATTTTGTTGAAGGGTATAAACACAAGAAATTTGAAAAAGTACCCCATTGCCTGAGAAAAAATTACAAAGAGAAAAAAATTCGCCTCCATTATCAATACAAATGCATTGGATTTTAGTATGGACTTGGGTATTGACATAAACAAAAAATCCTTGATTAATTGCTAAGTATCTAATTTATGTTTCATGAGAAAGACCCATGTAAAGCAAGAAAAATCATCCACAATGGTTAAAAAATAACGAGCTCCGGAAAGGGAAGATTAATGATTCGGGCCTTAAATATCACAATGAATTAAAGCAAAAGGAAAGTCGTTGAAATTGAACTTAAACCAAAAGGTTGACGAGTTTGTTTCGCCAAAGGACAAACATCACAAACATGACTAGAATCAAAAGAACAATTAAGAAAACTAGAAGCTAAAGCTTGCAAACGAGTAGATGAAAGGTGACCAAGGCGTTTATGCCATAGGGAGGATGGGATGTTGATGATGTTGCAGAGAAGGTGACAGGTGGGGATAGAGGAGGCAAGGGCCACGAGGTAATATAGATCGCCACATCGCTTACCCACACCAATCATCGCCTTCGAAACCAACTTCTGCAAAACACACAAAGAAGGAAAAAAATGTTACGCAACACGATAATCCATCTGTAAGCTTACCAACCGATAAAAGGTCCACTTTAAAATTAGAGACGCCTAAAACATCTCTTAAATTAACCGAGGAATTTAAACGAAGAGTACCAGGTAGCACCACTAGGCAAAGAAATAGATGGCAAATGTGAAGCAGAAGTGTTAACTAAACATGAAGCGGAAGAAGTAATATGATATGTAGCTCTGCTTTCAAGGATCCATTGACTATGACGAGAAGCTACAGGTAACAAACCTTTGGCAAAGTCATCACTGAAAACGGCATGGGCCTGAGGAGACGAAGAAAAGTCTGCCGTGTTAGTCAGGGTAGCAAGGACACGGGAATGTTGTTCGGCTGAAATGTGGGGCATTGCAACCTGGTCTGCAGTGTTAGTCATGGCAGCAAGGACACGGGAATGTTGTTCCGCTGAAAAGTGGGGCATTGCAACCTGGTCTGCAGTGTTAGTCATGGCAGCAAGGACACGGGAATGTTATTTGGCTGAAAAGTGGGGCATTGCAACTTGTACATCATGCAAATTGGGTTGTCCTTGCTCGTGATGGACTGAGGGAAGGACAGTAGCATTGTGGGCCTGAGGGCTATTGTTGGGCCAAGCACTAGCATTGTTGGTGCTACGTGCGGGATTGGCAGCGCCATTGCTGTGTGAAGAACCAGTAGATGCAGTGGGCATGGAGGAGCGACGGGGTGGCCGCCATGGTTATCCATGAAGGGGATGACGAACAAGGTAACTGTGAAGTTTGTGACAATTTTTGCGGGTGTGAAAGTCATAGTTGCAATAGGTGCAGTAGAGAGGAAGACCGTCGGAGGAAGTACGGAAAGAGCCACGAACTTCCATGGCTACAGCTTGGTCTGCAAAACAAAGGGAGCCTAACGAGAGCTGTTTTTTAGCCTGAGAAACAGAGGAACAAGCTTGGCAAACAGTGGGAAGAGGGTTTGTCAGAATAATCTGGTCCCGAACGGCGGAGAAAGACTCATTAAGCCACATGAGGAATTGCATAAGCTGCTGCCTTTCGTTTTAGATGCCACAAGAACAGGTGCAGTGTTCGTTGTACGAGGCAAGTTCGTCCTAAAGGCCTTTAAGGCGAATGAAATAGGCGAAGACGGATGAAGTACTTTGGGAGATGGTGGCGAGTTCGCAGTTGAGTTGGAAGATGCGGGGGGCGTTGCTTTGGGAGAACTGTTCGCGAAGGTCATCCCATACGACTTTGGCAGTGGTGGAAAGAGGACGGACTCGGCAAGATTAGGCTCCAAAGAATGAAGGAGCCAAAAAAGAATCATGTCGTTACAGCAACGCCAAGCGGCATGAGTATCAGGATCCTCGGAGGAGGACGGCTCCTTGATATCACCATTAATAAAACAAAGTTTGTTCTTGTCGCTCAAGAAAATCTCCATACCGCACTCCCAGGTTGTATAATTATCTCCATTCAATTTTTTGGAGACAAGAACAAGGTTAGGGTGATCAGAATGGTGAAGGTAAAAGGGGGTACTACTATCAGAGTCTCCCATGATGGAAGAACAAGAACGGTAGAAGAAGGCTGCCGAAATTTTTTAAAGAAAAGCTAGGGTTTTGAAACCTGCTCTGTATACCATGTAGAAAAAGATATGTGGGCTAAAAAGTATATTTCATTAATATATGAATAAGGATATATACAATTACATTTTTTGCACATCAAGCTATTATCCCTACAAGTTAGGAATACAACTACAATTAGGATTACAATCATATCTAGACTCTAACTATGTTTCTACTTGTCTAACAAAATGCATAGCAATGTTTACGCTGCAGGTATTAATCAAGATCTTTGATTATTTAGATTTTCTCCAAGTGTTGCCTCATTGTTTGATGTCTTAAACTCATTTTACGGAACAATGTGAACCAGCAGATTCTGCTGGTAAAAATATAGAAGACTAATCATGTTAGTATTAAGATGAGATGGGATTCTCACTAGTCACTCCTTTTATCACTGTGTTCGGAACTTTCACTTGGATCTTTTCTAACCTCAACAAGGAAAGATTCTTACCTACATCTTCGGATAGATCCCCGTTAGTATGCGACTCATCGGACTCATGGGGATATATCCCAATGATACATGAGATTCTCTCATCAATTGTGTACCCAAACGTAAAATTACCGAGATCACAATTAAGCTAGTTTTATTTTGAAATTATACATCATATTATCGTAGAAGTATTTACACAAAAACTGATATAGGCTCAGTGCTAATCCCATTTGCCAATACACTCTTCACTTATAACTAGGTAAACTCGCGTGATGAATGGTATAGGAACAATGCTGTATAAGATTTAGCCCAATTTGGGTCGCTGGTTTTACAATGTAGAAGGCCTCAAGCCTATGAAGATATTATAAGGAAATTATAAAAACCCCCTTCCAAACATTTTTTTTCTTCAGTCACCCCTACAAGTTTTCCATTTAGCTCATAGTCTCTAATTTGAAAGCTGGGTGCGCAATTGTTGAAGAATGCTCAAATAAAATATGCAAGTAAAACAGAGAAAGTTTCGGGGAGTAACTTTTGTAACTGGGGAGACCAAAATTTTTGGGCAGAATAGCCAGGAAACTAGCAATTATCGAAGACTTTTAGGTAGACCTGGCGTTTGTGTCGTGTTTTTCGTATTCGTGTCGTTTTTGTGACATACCCGATATCTTAATGGATCGTGCCGTGTAACATCCGTTAATATTATTATGTAATATGATTTGACCTGTTACCTGTAAAGAAAATATATTTAAAATCAATAAATAATGAAAATTTAAAATTGAAATTCGGTGAGTAGAATAAAGCATAAACAACAATCGACCGTTAAATTTAAATATAATATTTATGGATTATGGTGTCGGATTTTGGAGTTGACCCTTCATGAAAGTTGTATAGTTTGTTATTACAAGTGATTGTATATATTTTTTTATATTTTTTCACACTCCTACAATAATTATTATTATTTTACACTATAATAAAAACACTATTCATGAGGTTTGGAGGGTTTTTAAAAACTTAAACGACCATTTACCATCGTCTAAGTGTAGAAGATGTAATCACGAGCATTTATATATGCTTTCATATTTTTTCAGTCTTGTAAATTAAAGATTATGAATTTTATTTATTTTGAACTCCCTTAAAAAATATTATTCATGAGGGTTTGTATGGTTTTAAAAATTCAAATGACGATGTACCCATCCTCAAAGTGTAGAGGATGCAATTTCATTGGTTAGGGTTTTGTTCAACAATGGAGGGTGGGAGGGTTTTGATAGTTGAAAAGGTAAATAATACGCTAAAAGTGATTTGGGGTGTATTTAGAATTTTTTTTTTTTTTTTAAAACCTAATAAAGTCAAAATTGTCATTGCGTAATAGGATAAATTAGTCATTTAATATTAAATTTTAATGTTGGGTGCATTCAACATTTTGTGGGGTGCTAATATAAAAAGCCATATGAAAATATAGGTAGATTATTACAACCTGAGGATCCACTATGAAAATATGAAAATATAGGTAAACAAAATGGATGAGGATACTCTCCGGATTCTCTTTGTGAAGATATCGAGAATCATTTTGTCGTATATCGTACGGTCAATTTTTGTCAAGTACTGTTTGTGTTCAATTTTAAATAAAATAATTCAAAATTATTTTTGGCCGCAAGATGACAGAGAAACGGATACGATGAAGTGATTTCCAGGATCCTCACAAAGATAATTCGGATAGAATCCTATTCGGTATTTTATGAAATAAAAGAAAGCATCTTTTGGTTAAACCCTGGACCTCTACATACAAGCCCAACAATGGAGTGGGCTACACTGTAGAAAAATTCTTTGTTGGTAGCGCGAAGTGATTCTCGCACTCACTCATATGTTTTATTTTGTTCCTTGATTATCTTATTTATTAAATTCAATAGCTAGGGAAAATACAATAGTGTAAGAGGTAAAAAAAAGTGTGCAGAATTCACTCTCCGCGATAATTTGTTCTAAAATAAGAGTAAAAAGGGGAGTTTTAGAAAGATTTATTCTTCTGGTTAGAGATCAAGTAAAATGTCATTCACTAGCTTGTTTTTTCAAATGACAAGATAACAAAAGTAAATTCATATAAACTTCGGGGAGAACTGAAACATCTTCCACCAGCTTGTTGAGTGTTCACATTTGTTATCGTTATCCACCTGTCACAGTTAACCATTTCCTGAAGTCCTATACATGGCAAGCATTTTGGATTCCTCTTGTCAAGAAAAAGACAGAAAATTTGGGAGCTCTGATAAGCTCCAAACAAATTTTTTAGAGCTGCACTGATATTTTTTTTTTTTTTTTTTTTTTGAAATTCAAGTACGGTATTCATTTCATAATGGGAACAATGTACAATTAGAGAAAAGGGTGCTAACAGTGGGCCTTAATAAAAACCTTCCCGAGAAACAACCCAAATGAAGGGAAAAAGAATGTCCCGCACCAACAAACTTAATAATTAAAACTATCCTTCAAAATAAGATCAGAAATTATATGAGGAGGGTCCTCAAACCAAGAAACGGAATGTTCCAAAGTTAAACTAAATCTAGCTAACCGATTAGCCATTGTATTGGCATCTCTTCGCACAAATTTAGCTTTCCACAGTTGGAAAGATTGCAGGATCCGTCTGGTGACATCCATCAAATGCGCAAATGGCCCATGATTAGCGCCAAATTATTTTGAATTGTAGCTATCACCAATAGTGCATCTCCTTCCAATATCACCTGTTCAGTCTGCTATTGGTAAGCAAATAAGGCAACTTCACGAGCAGCTGCAATCTCCGCAAGCATTGGTGATGCAATACCAGTCAACTTCAAAGCGGTAGCTGCTATACAATCCCCAGCTGCATTCCTGATGATCACGCCAACGCCTCCCACTGCATCATGTTGATCCCATGTACCATCGAAATTACATTTAATCCATCATTCCTCCGACTTCCTCCATTTCCGCACATTGGCAGCTTTGTTATCCGATTGCACCTCATTCCACTTCTTAAACTCCAACAACCAAGTGTAAGCTTGCAGTTGGATTTCCTATGGTGGTAAAGCCAAGCCCTTCCAAAGCATTGCATTACGAGCATTCCAGATATTCCAAAGCAAAGCAAGCGCGAAATCAAAGCTCTCTCTTGAAAGAGAATAAGCCAAGCGAGCGAACCATTCTTGTAACCCAACCTCTCTGTGCCGCATAGTTTGTAGTCCTAATAGGCTTGAGAACCATGTCCGCCGTTCGAGAGCAATGCAAGAGGGCGTGTTCAATCATTTCAAGTTCGTTATCACAAAAGAGACAACAATCATCCATATGTACCTTAAATTGACTCTAGTCGGCAAAGCTTTCAAACAACCCCTCCAGATACAAATTTTGACTTTACCTAGTACCTTAGCACGCCACAAAGCCTTCCACAAAAACTTGATATCCGTCGTCATCGTTGAACTGATCGGTACATCACCACAAATTTCACTGCAAGTTCGAGCAACGAAGTATGCACTCTTAGTCATAAAATTTCCTTTGGGGTCTTTAATCCAAATCAACTCATCAGGTGGACTAAACAAACTCAAGGGAATGCTCATAATAAGGTTGGCCTCTTCTTCAAAGAACATTTGAGATATCAACTGCGTATTCCATCAAACACAATCTGAGTCCACCATAAGAGATCTCACAGTAAGCTAGGATGTACTCCTACCGGTAAAGGACTGAGCACTTTTGCATAATTATCTCACGGTAGCCAGTTGTCACCCCAAATTTTAATATTCAAACTGTCACCCACCCACCATCGCGCTCTACGCTGAATCAAAACTCTAGAGGCCGCCATGCTTTTCCAACAATAGAACGAATTTTTCTTCACCGTAGCTTGTAGAAAATCCATTTTAGGAAAATAACGAGCTTTAAAGACTTGAGCAACAAGAGAGTGTGGTTGCTGGATAATACGCCAACCTTGCTTAGCAAGCAAAGCTAGTTTGAAAGCGTACAAATCTTTGAAGCCCAAGCCTCCCACGTTTTTTAGCTTACACATCTTCTGCCAACTCACCCAGTGAATACGTCGTTTACCAGCTTCTTTCCCCCACCAAAATCGTGCAACCATTTGATTTAACTTATCACAGAATGTCTTCGGAAGCAAGAAAGTCTGCATGGTATATAAAGGGACTGCCTGGGCCACGGTTTTAATTAAAATCTCTTTGCCAGCACTACTTAGAAGACTCCCACATCATCCATTAAGTTTTTTCCAGAGCCGATCTTTGATATATGCGAACATAGTCTTCTTGGATTTATCATTGAAAACCATCAACCCAAGATAATGATCATGGTATTCCACCCTGTTCATACCAAGGCAATCGGCAAGCAATTGAGCATCCATTTCAGTCACATTCGTACTGAACGCCACACAGCTTTTAGAAAGATTAATCGCTTGCCCGATGCCAACCCATAAGATCTCAACAATTCCTTTAGTTCACAACATTCCTCCAAAGTACTTCTGGAAAAAAATAAAGCCATCATCTACAAAGAGGAAATGATGTATACTAGGCGCACCATTACAAACCTAGATTCCTTGTATCCGTCCTTGAGCCTCCCACACATCTAACAAGACCGAAAGACCTTCTGCACAAATCACCAACAAGAACGGAGACATTGGATCCCCTTGCTAAATACCCATTTTAGGTTGTAAGAAGCCCGCTGGTTCCTCATTAAGCTTGAACAAATAAGAAACTGAAGTGACACACATCATTATCCAAGTAATCCATTCCTTAGCAAACCCTAATCTTCTCATCATTTGTTCTAGGAACATCCATTCGATGCGATCATAGTTTTTACTGATGTCTAATTTCAGCACCATCAGACCATTCCAACCATTATTCTTCTTTTTCATAGAGTGAGCAATTTCTGATGCCACTAAACAATTGTCTGAGATTAATCTTCCAGTAATAAATGCACTTTGGGATGGCGAAATGATATCCGGTAAAATAAGCTTCAACCTGTTCATGAGTACTTTGGAACAAATTTTGCATATCACGTTGTTGAGAATCAATGTCAAAATTAGGTATGGCTGCGTGGAAAGTTAGGCAATGTTAGGTATGGTTGAGTGGAAAAAAATTAGGTGCAATTAATGGGTTTTGTGGGGTAATAAATAATCTTAGTTTAATTAAGTATGTGGTGTAGCTTTCATTTGGTTTGCTATAAATACCCAAGTCCCCAAGCATTGTATATCATCCAAGGAAAAACAAAGCCTAGAGCTAAATAAGAAAAGCTTTGCTAATTAGTTTGTTTGTGAGCTTTCTTTAAGAGTGTGCTCTATTTTCTTCTTCTTGGGATCATTAGAGTTATCTTGGATACTCTTCTTATTCAACAATTGGTATCAGAGCATCGTTGGGGGCTTTGGTTCGTTGGAGGTCCAGATTTGTTGTTCACCTTGGAATTTTCAGTTGAGCAGTTTAAAGGGAGAGGCGGTTTTGCTCTTGGTAAAGGAGAGTAATGGAAGCCTGAAGAAATTGAAGCCGTGTTTAGGGATGCTTGGATCAACTGCGAAAGTTGATGTTGAGGAAGAAGACAAAGGCCTCTTTCTTCTTACCTCACTTTCAGATTTGTACGAGAACCTTGTGAAACTTTACTGCAAGGAAAGAAACAATAAGTTTGGAGCAGGTGCAAGCTTCTTTGGTGTGGAATGATACACTCAAGAGACCATGGATGATGGTGGGCACAAGACTGCTTAAGCTATTCAAGGTTGAAATCGTGGAAGAAAATTGGAAAGAGGATCTGAGAGAGACAGCAAGTTCGGATCCGGTTCCGGAGGCAAGGGTCCACAGTGCTACGGGTGCAAGGCCGGGTTAGCAAGTTTGTGGTGGAAGACTTCGAGTATGCCCTCTAGGTACTCGAAGCAACACATCTCATGGTGATGTATAGTCTCAAGTGTTGCAGGGGTTTTGCAGCAGGTGGAGCTATGGGATTCACAGGTGATGAGATGGTCCTGAAGAATGAGAAGTGTGAGGAATGTTTGTCTGGCTCGACGGGTGTTGCTGGAATTGGGTGCACTAATGAGTTTCCAGGTTGCAGACAATGAAGAGGAGGAAAACCTGCTGGAGGAGACGAGGATGTGTCGAGATCCTGTCTGAAGCTAAATGTTTTTTTTTGCTTGCAGCAGCTGCACATGCATTGGCAGTGACTGAATCGGAACAGGACCAACGAGGTTGATTCAGAGTGTGCATGCTGGTACGTAAGGCCAATGGACTTTGGTACAATTTGGCCAAGGTGGAGATTGTTGGATAGTGGCCAAATTAGTTCCATGTTTTGTGGCTTTTTCAAAGCCATGTTTTGTGGCTTTTTCAAAGCCATGTTTTGTGGTTTTTTCAAAGCCATGTTTTGTGGCTTTTTCAAAGCCATGTTTTGTGGGAAAAGTTTTGTTCTCTTAAACACCCGTGGGTGTTGGTTCAAATGAGAGAGCTCATTTCAGTTTTGCAAAAAAACAAGGGAGAAGAGATGTAAAACATCCAAAGAGATGGTGAGAGCATTTGGCTCTACCATGGGTAAGGGTGAAAGAGAGCATCCAAGGGGGAGAGCATTCGGATCTCCCATGGAAAAGGTTGAACATGGGTTAAGAGAAAATCAAGAGAGCTAGAGTGAAAAGTATTCTAGTGAAAGAACTCTTGGGTAGAGTGAGGCTCTTGGGAAAATTCTGTGAGTGGGTGTACAAGGGATATGGGATTGGGTTATGTCGATTTAACTCATGTATACTTGTACTGTTATTCTCATAGTGAAGAGCAATATCCCTCCGGGGACGTAGGCAGTTTCTGCCGAACCTCGTAAATTTCTCTGTGTCTTTATTTCTTGTATTTTATTTTGTTCAACTGTGTGTGATTTTGGTGAGGTTGTAATCTGAATCTCGGTTCCGCACTAACGAACGGGCCAAGGCACAACAATTGGTATCAGAGCCAAGTCGGTCAGGGATCGTTCTTGGTAGAGCATTGGTTGTAAAGTCTCTTGAAATTCCGAGTATGCTCTGTGGTAGCAGTTTTGACTGATCTTCCACATCAGAAAAGATTTCTTGAGATTATTGCTGGGGTTATCACAAACCTTGAGAGGGAGCTTCTATGTGTCGAGAGTAGTGTATTACTCTGCACGGTAGTCACTCAAGCTTGTTCGGTGTAGTCAAAGTCTTGTTGATACGATGGGTGATCTTCAAGTTGTTGGAGGAATCAAGAAGCTCAACAACCAAAACTATAACACGTGGGCAACGTGTATAGAGTCTTACCTTCAAGGTCAAGACTTGTGGGAGGTTGTCGGTGGTAGTGAAGTTACACAACCGGCAGCGGAAGATGCTAACGGCGTCTTGCGGAAGTGGAAAATTAAAGCAGGCAAATCAATGTTTGCCTTAAAGACCACAATAGAAGAAGAAATGTTGGAGCACATTCGGGATGCTAAAACGCCAAAGGAAGCATAGGACACTTTTGTTACACTCTTTTCGAAGAGGAATGATACAAAATTGCAACTTCTCGAGAATGAGCTGCTATCGATGGTACAACACGACATGACGATTGCCCAGTACTTTCACAAGGTGAAGTCGATATGCCGCGAAATTTCAGAATTAGATCCAACAGCTCCTATTGGGGAAACCAGGATGAAGAGAATAATTATCCATGGTTTGAGACCCGAATATCGAGGGTTCATTGCCGCTATACAAGGATGGCCGACACAACCATCGCTTGTTAAGTTTGAAAATTTGCTTGCAGGTCAAGAAGCTATAGCCAAGCAAATGGGAGGAGTCTCACTGAAGAGTGAAGAAGAAGTGCTCTACACGAACAAAAGCAAAGGCACCTTCAAGCGGTACACTGGTAGTGGATCTAAAAAGGATGGAGAAAAGGTGCAAAGTCACCAAGGAAATGGAGGCTCTCGTTCTGGGGGAGCTTGGAAGATGG